>NC_091334.1:17198373-17233373 GCF_038502225.1 Cherax quadricarinatus
GAGATAGAAAGGCAAGCAAAGACAGATTCTCGCCTAGAGAGAATCCTGTGACACAGTAGCCAGGGAGGAGATAGGAAGGCAGAAAAGAGGGAGCTAAGAAAGCAAAGAGGGAGATAGGGAAACAAAGAGGGTAGAAGGACAAAGAGGGAGACAGGTAAGCAGTGAGAGGGATGTAACCTCGTCCTGAGGGAATCCTGTGACACAGAAGTAAGTAAGGGAGACAGGAAAGCAGAAAAGAGGGAGATAGAAAGACGAAGAGAGAAGATATGAAGACAAAGAGGGAAGATAGGAGGACAAAAGGGGAGACAGGAAGACAAAGAGGGAGAGAGGTAAGCAGACAGAGGGAGAGAACCTGGTCCTGAGGGACTCCAGTGACATATAAACATAGAGAGAGGTACTATTATAGTGGTGGTGGTGGAAGGCTTGGGCGACTATATTATACCTGGACGATGATCTCTAATCTAACATCTCAATCATCTCTTGTTGCCTCTTTCAGCTCCGCCCATTAACCCTTGATCGCTTATCTTGGCTGGCGGGCGTGGGTCGTGCGGGCGGGCGCCTGTGTGTGGCGGACACCAGCGGCGTGGCTAGCTGGGCGGCCCTACCACACCCCGCGCCTGCCCGCCCGCCCGCCTGCCTGCCACAACCTGCTGTGGTGGTTGTGCACTCGCTGCCCGCCTGCTGAGGTGGTGGTGGTGCACTCGCTGCCCGCCTGCTGCGGTGGTGGCGGTGCACTCCCTCCCTGCCTGCTGCAGTGGTTTTGGTTGTGCACTCCCTACCTGCCTGCTGCTGCTGCTGCTGCTGCTGCTGCTGCTGCTGCTGCTGCAGTGGTGGTAATGGCTGTGCATTCCCTACCTGCTGGAGTGGTGGTGGCTGTGCACTCCCTACCTGCCTGCTGCTGCTGCAGTGGTGGTAATGACTGCATTCCCTGCCTGCCTGCTGCTGCTGCAGTGGTGGTAGTGGTTGAGCATTCCCTGCTGCTGCTGCAGTGGTGGTAGTGGTTGTGCACTCCCTGCCTGCCTGCTGCTGTTGTAGTGGTGGTAGTGGTTGTGCACTCCCTGCTGCTGCTGCAGTGGTGGTGGTGCACTCCCTGCCTGCCTGCTGCAGTGGTGGTGGTGCACTCCCTGCCTGCCTGCTGCAGTGGTGGTGGTGCACTCCCTGCCTACCTGCTGCAGTGGTGGTGATGCACTCCCTACCTGCCTGCTGCAGTGGTAGTGGTGAACTCCCTGCTTGCCTGCTACAGTGTTGGTGTACTCAGTGCCTGCCTGCTGCAGTGGTGGTGGTGGTGGTGCACCCCCTGCTCCAGTGATGGAGCACCCCCTGCTCGTGGTGGTGATGCACCCCTGCTCCAGTGTTGGTGGTGGTGCAACCCCCTGCTCCAGTGGTGGTGGTGGTGCACCCCCTGCTCCAGTGGTGGTGATGGTACACTCCCTGCACCAGTGGTGGTGGTGCACTCACTGCTTGCCTGCTACAGTAATGGTGGTGGTGCACTGCCTGTCTTCATGCTACAGTGGTGATAGTGGTGCACTCCCTGCCTGTCTGCTCCAGTGGTGGTGGTGATGCACTCCCTGCCTGCCTGCTGCAATGTTGGTGTACTCCCTGCCTGCCTGTTGCAGTGGTGTTGGTGCACTCCGTGCTGCAGTGGTGATGGTGCACTCCCTGCCTGCCTGCTGTAGTGATAGTTAAGGTGCACTCCCTGCTTACCTGCTGCAGTGATGGTGGTATACTCCCTGCCTGCATGCTGCAGTGATATTGGTGCACTCACTGCTTGCCTGCTGCAGTGATGATGATGGTGCACTCCCTGTCTGCAGTGATGGTGGTGTGGTGCACTCCCTGCCTACCTGCTGCAGTGATGATGGTGGTGGTGGAGCACTCCCTGCCTGCCTGCTGCAATGTGGTGTACTCCCTGCTGCAGTGGTAATGGTGGTGCACTCCCTGCCTGCCTGCTGTAGTGATAGTTGTGGTGTACTCCCTGCCTGCATGCTGCACTGGTGGTGCACTCCCTGCTTACCTGCTGCAGTGATGGTGGTGGTGGTACACTCCCTGCCTGCATGCTGCACTGGTGGTGCACTCCCTGCTTACCTGCTGCAGTGATGGTGGTGGTGTTACACTCCCTGAATGCCTTCTGCATTGGAGGTGCTGGTGCACTCCCTGCCTGCCTTCTACAGTGGTGGTGTTGGTGCACTCCCTGCCTGCCTTCTACAGTGGTGGTGTTGGTGCACTCCCTGCCTGCCATCTGCATTGGTGGTGTTGGTGCACTCCCTGCCTGCCTTCTACAGTGGTGGTGTTGGTGCACTCCCTGCCTGCCTTCTACAGTGGTGGTGTTGGTGCACTCCCTGCCTGCCATCTGCATTGGTGGTGTTGGTGCATTCCCTGCCTGCCTTCTACAGTGGTGGTGTTGGTGCACTCCCTGCCTGCCTTCTGCATTGGTGGTGTTGGTGCACTCCCTGCCTGCCTTCTACAGTGGTGGTGTTGGTGCACTCCCTGCAGGCCTTCTGCATTGGTGGTGTTGGTGCACTCCCTGCCTGCCTTCTACAGTGGTGGTGTTGGTGCACTCCCTGCCTGCCTTCTACAGTGGTGGTGTTGGTGCACTCCCTGCCTGCCTTCTACAGTGGTGGTATTGGTGCACTCCCTGCCTGCCTTCTTCATTGGTGGTGTTGGTGCACTCCCTGCCTGCCTTCTACAGTGGTGGTGTTGGTGCACTCCCTGCCTGCCTTCTACAGTGGTGGTGTTGGTGCACTCCCTGCCTGCCTTCTGCATTAGTGGTGTTGGTGCACTTCCTGAGTGCCTTCTACAGTGGTGGTGTTGGTGTACTCCCTGCCTGCCTTCTGCACTGGTGGTGCACTCCCTGCCTGCCTTCTACAGTGGTGGTGTTGGTGCACTCCCTGCCTGCCTTCTGCACTGGTTTTGTTGGTGCACTTCCTGCCTGCCTTCTGCATTGGTGGTGCACTCCCTGCCTGCCTTCTACAGTGGTGGTGTTGGTGCACTCCCTGCCTCCCTTCTACAGTGGTGGTGTCGGTGCACTCCCTGTCTGCCTTCTACAGTGGTGGTGTTGGTGCACTCCCTGCCTGCCTTCTGCATTGGTGGTGTTGGTGCACTCGCTGCCTGCCTTCTGCATTGGTGGCGTTGGTGCACTCCCTGCCTGCCTTCTACAGTGGTGGTGTTGGTGCACTCCCTGCCTGCCTTCTACAGTGATGGTGTTGGTGCACTCCCTGCCTGCCTTCTACAGTGATGGTGTTGGTGCACTCCCTGCCTGCCTTCTACAGTGGTGTTGGTGCACTCCCTGCCTGCCTTCTACAGTGGTGGTGTTGGTGCACTCCCTGCCTGCCTTCTACAGTGATGGTGTTGGTGCACTCCCTGCCTGCCTTCTACAGTGGTGTTGGTGCACTCCCTGCCTGCCTTCTACAGTGGGGGTGTTGGTGCACTCCCTGCCTGCCTTCTTTAGTGGTGGTGTTGGTGCACTCCCTGCCTGCCTTCTACAGTGGTGGTGTTGGTGCACTCCCTGCCTGCCTTCTGCATTGGTGGTGTTGGTGCACTCCCTGCCTGCCTTCTACAGTGGTGGTGTTGGTGCACTCCCTGCCTGCCTTCTACAGTGGTGGTGTTGGTGCACTCCCTGCCTGCCTTCTACAGTGCCTGCCTGCTACAGTGTTGTGCACTCCCTGCCTGCCTGCTACAGTGGTGGTGTTGGTGCACTCCCTGCCTGCCTTCTACAGTGGTGGTGTTGGTGCACTCCCTGCCTGCCTGCTACAGTGGTGGTGTTGGTGCACTCCCTGCCTGCCTGCTACAGTGGTGGTGTTGGTGCACTCCCTGCCTGCCTTCTACAGTGGTGTTGGTGCACTCCCTGCCTGCCTTCTACAGTGGTGGTGTTGGTGCACTCCCTGCCTGCCTGCTACAGTGGTGGTGTTGGTGCACTCCCTGCCTGCCTTCTACAGTGGTGGTGTTGGTGCACTCCCTGCCTGCCTTCTACAGTGGTGGTGCCCTGCCTGCCTTCTACAGTGGTGGTGTTGGTGCACTCCCTGCCTGCCTTCTACAGTGGTGGTGTTGGTGCACTCCCTGCCTGCCTTCTACAGTGGTGGTGATGATAGTGGTGATAAAAGTAATGGATTTATTATTATTTGTATTAGCAGTAGAAGTAATAGTATATTAGTAAAATAGTAGTACAGTAAAGAGCAGCTAGTAGCACAAAAAGCAGCAGCCTAGCAACAGCAGCAGTAGTAAAACAACAGTAGCAGCAGCAGCTAGCAGCACCTAGTAGCCGCAGTAGCAGCAGTACCAGTAGCCTGCAGCAGCAGTACTAGCAGCCTAGCAGCTCAGCAGTAACAGCAGTCCAGCAACTAGCACAGCAGCAGCAGCCAGTAGAACAACAGTACAGCAGCAGCACTACAGCAAGAAGCTGCAGTAGCAATACTAGTACAGCAGCACCTACAGCACCAGTGAGTAGCAGCAGCAGCAAGCAGCAGCAGCAGCACGTAGTAGTACTAACAGTAGTAGGTCAACTTTCTAAAACAGAAAACTCTGGTCAAGTGTGTGGTGGTGGGGTAGGTTAATTTGGTTTTGAATTTCCCAGGCTGGCGAGAGACTGCGCTGTTTAGTGCCTCTCTGGCGTGAAGAATCGCGGCCCACTGATTGTGGAGGAGCGTGTGATGACTCTGTTGTCATGATACCTGCTTCCTGCTCCTGCTGTGTCATGATACCTGCTTCCTGCTCCTGTTGCCCTATGTAAACACGGTACTTGTGTTCCCAGGATGGTCGAGGACTCGTTTATATCTGCTGACTGTTGTAAACACGGTGCTGGTGTTCCCAGGATCTAGGAGGACTTACAATACCTGTTCTTCGATGTGAACGCTAGGAGTTCCTCTCGGCGGATTAGCAACCCAGGATAACTCAAGACGACCAGGTAGTGTGGCTTATTTTCCATTCCATCCATCGAAGTGGATCTCAGGCAACACTACGATGTTTAACCAGGACATGTTTCAGGTGCTTCACTATAGAAGAATGAAGGAAATAAATACTGTATCTGAGTAGAGGACAAACTCAAATCATTCAACACAGCAGAAGTGACATGTGCAAGATTTATGAGTGATGATGTCAGAAGATCTCACATTCAAAGGATCATAATATTGTTGCCACCACAACTAGAACTTTTAAGACAAGAAATGCTGAGGTACTGATGGTTTTCTTCAAGTCACTTGTTCTCTTAAGGCTGGAATACTACTGTATACTGACACCTTCCTTCCGGACAGGACAGATTGCTGAGCTGGAAAACGTACAGAGAACTTTCAGTGCTCTTATACATTCACTCAAACGTCTGAATTACTGGAAATGTTTGTAGTCCCTTCAGCTGTATTCCTTGGAGGGTAAGCGAGATAGGTACAACATAATTTACACCTTGAAAGTCATAGAGGGACTGGCCCCAAACCCGCATACTGAAATCACTCCCTGTGAAAGCAAGAGACTTGGCAGAACCTGGCCTCCTACAGGCTGGGTGACTTGTATCCCAGCCTGGCCTCCCACATGATAGATGACTTGTACCCCAGCCTGGCCTCCTACATGATAGATGACTTGTACCCCAGCCTGGCCTCCTACATGATAGATGACTTGTACCCCAGCCTGGCCTCCTACATGATAGATGACTTGTACCCCAGCCTGGCCTCCTACATGATAGGTGACTTGTACCCCAGCCTGGCCTCCTACATGATAGGTGACTTGTATCCCAACCTGGCCTCCTACATGATAGATGACTTGTACCCCAGCCTGGCCTCCTGCATGATAGGTGACTTGTACCCCAGCCTGGCCTCCCACATGATAGGTGACTTGTACCCCAGCCTGGCCTCCCACATGATAGGTGACTTGTATCCCAGCCTGGCCTCCTACATGATAGGTGACTTGTACCCCAGCCTGGCCTCCCACATGATAGGTGACTTGTACCCCAGCCTGGCCTCCTACATGATAGGTGACTTGTACCCCAGCCTGGCCTCCCACATGATAGGTGACTTGTATCCCAGCCTGGCCTCCTACATGATAGGTGACTTGTACCCCAGCCTGGCCTCCTACATGATAGGTGACTTGTACCCCAGCCTGGCCTCCTACATGATAGGTGACTTGTACCCCAGCCTGGCCTCCTACATGATAGGTGACTTGTACCCCAGCCTGGCCTCCCACATGATAGGTGACTTGTATCCCAGCCTGGCCTCCCACATGATAGGTGACTTGTACCCCAGCCTGACCTCCTGCATGATAGGTGACTTGTACCCCAGCCTGACCTCCTGCATGATAGGTGACTTGTACCCCAGCCTGACCTCCTGCATGATAGGTGACTTGTACCCCAGCCTGGCCTCCTACATGATAGGTGACTTGTACCCCAGCCTGGCCTCCCACATGATAGGTGACTTGTATCCCAGCCTGGCCTCCCACATGATAGGTGACTTGTACCCCAGCCTGACCTCCTGCATGATAGGTGACTTGTACCCCAGCCTGACCTCCTGCATGATAAGTGACTTGTACCCCAGCCTGACCTCCTGCATGATAGGTGACTTGTACCCCAGCCTGGCCTCCTACCAGCTGGGGGGAGGGGAACACAAAGCACACGCTTTACATTTGTCATTTGTTTGGACCCCTCGTTAGTGCCTCTGACCTCAACTATCATTCGAACTCTCAAGAGTCACTCGTTACGGAGAGTTATGTTGACATTTTTACGTGACATGCCTCCCCCTACCCCCCCCCCATTACCTGCCCCCCAAGTTTTTGTCCTTAACCCCAGTTCCTGCCCCTCCGGAGAAGTGCTAAGTAATCCTGATTTAAGGAGCGTTAATGTACTCATTTACGACTTAGAGCGGATCCAGGAGACTTGAAACCTGGGTGTGTAGACTTAAAAACCTCCGTGTGTAGCCTTGGTACCTCTGTGTGTAGCCTTGAAACCTCCGTGTGTAGCATTGAAACCTTCATGTGTAGCCTTGAAACCTCCGTGTGTAGCATTGAAACCTCCGTGTGTAGCCTTGAAACCTCCGTGTGTAGCCTTGAAACCTCCGTGTGTAGCCTTGAAACCTCCGTGTGTAGCATTGAAACCTCCGTGTGTAGCCTTGAAACCTCCGTGTGTAGCCTTGAAACCTCCGTGTGTAGCCTTGAAACCTCCGTGTGTAGGCATGAAACCTCCGTGTGTAGCCTTGAAACCTCCATGTGTAGCCTTGAAACCTCCGTGTAGCCTTGGTACCTCCGTGTGTAGCCTTGAAACTTCCTTGTGTAGCCCAACCATGCTCAGCGGAGCCAGTAGTTCCGCCGAAGCCTCGCGTTATCGCTAAAGATCGGAAGTCTGGCGGTTCAGAACCGGTCCACCTGCTGGAGGTCCCCACGATGAAGGACTGGGTCTTACGGAGAGGCTTGGTTCACAAGCCACTGTCGGGTTCTTAGTGATCCTAGACAAAGTCTTGGGAGACCTCTAGTCTCCTTACTGGTCTTATATAACAAGGATATCCAGCCTCTGATAACGTCAGTGTTCAGTGCTAGTTGGATAACCTGAGTGTTCAGCTTCTGAATGCTGGTTTTTCCAATCCTCAGGCGCTCTATGACCCTTTCTGGTCAAGTGATTCCCATAATAATAATAGTAACAATAATAATAACAATAGTATCTTGTGGGTCATTAGACCCTTGCAGGTCATTAAGCACAATAAACAGTAAAGAGTGGCTCACGAAATCGTAATGACATGATTGCAAACAAACCATACCACGGGCGGGGATAGAACCCGCGATCAAAGAGTCTCAAAACTCCAGACCGTCGCGTTACCCACGGTCTGGAGTTTTGAGACTCTCTGGTCGCGGGTTCTATCCCCACCCGTGGTAAGGTTAGTAAAGAATGGAACTACAGTGATCCCGTACCGACCTACACTGTACTCTGGCAGCCAGACTCGCACTCACACAAGGGCCCTTGACATCCTTCATCATGAGAGACTCAAAAAATAGTTTTTCAAGCATTCCTTTACATATACTGGAACCGCGTCAAAACATATACTGGAACCGCGTCAAAACATATACTGGAACCGCGTCAAAACATACTGGAACCGCGTCAAAACATATACTGGAACCGTGTCAAAACATATACTGGAACCGCGTCAAAACATATACTGGAACCGCGTCAAAACATATACTGGAACCGGGTCAAAACATATACTGGAACCGCGTCAAAACATATACTGGAACCGCGTCAAAACATATACTGGAACCGCGTCAAAACATATACTGGAACCGCGTCAAAACATATACTGGAACCGGGTCAAAACATATACTGGAACCGCGTCAAAACATATACTGGAACTGCGTCAAAACATATACTGGAACCGCGTCAAAACATATACTGGAACCGCGTCAAAACATATACTGGAACCACGTCAAAACATATACTGGGACCGCGTCAAAACATATACTGGAACCGGGTCAAAACATATACTGGAACCGCGTCAAAACATATACTGGAACCGTGTCAAAACATATACTGGAACCGCGTCAAAACATATACTGGAACCGGGTCAAAACATATACTGGAACTGTGTCAAAACATATACTGGAACCGGGTCAAAACATATACTGGAACTGCGTCAAAACATATACTGGAACCGCGTCAAAACATATACTGGAACCGGGTCAAAACATATACTGGAACCGCGTCAAAACATATACTGGAACCGCGTCAAAACATATACTGGAACCGCGTCAAAACATATACTGGAACCACGTCAAAACATATACTGGAACTGCGTCAAAACATATACTGGAACCGGGTCAAAACATATACTGGAACTGCGTCAAAACATATACTGGAACCGGGTCAAAACATATACTGGAACTGCATCAAAACATATACTGGAACCGCGTCAAAACATATACTGGAACCGCGTCAAAACATATATTGGAACCGGGTCAAAACATATACTGGAACCGCGTCAAAACATATACTGGAACCGCGTCAAAACATATACTGGAACCGCGTCAAAACATATACTGGAACCGCGTCAAAACATATACTAGAACCGGGTCAAAACATATACTGGAACCGCGTCAAAACATATACTGGAACCGCATCAAAACATATACTGGAACCGCGTCAAAACATATACTGGAACCGCGTCAAAACATATACTGGAACTGCGTCAAAACATATACTGGAACTGCGTCAAAACATATACTGGAACCGCATCAAAACATATACTGGAACCGCGTCAAAACATATACTGGAACCGCGTCAGAAAACATATACTGGAACTGCGTCAAAACATATACTGGAACCGTGTCAAAACATATACTGGAACAGCGTCAAAAAACATATACTGGAACCGCGTCAAAACATATACTGGAACCGCGTCAAAACATATACTGGAACCGGGTCAAAACATATACTGGAACCGCGTCAAAACATATACTGGAACCGCGTCAAAACATATACTGGAACCGCGTCAAAACATATACTGGAACCGGGTCAAAACATATACTGGAACCGCGTCAAAACATATACTGGAACCGCGTCAAAACATATACTGGAACCGCGTCAAAACATATACTGGAACCGCGTCAAAACATATACTGGAACCGGGTCAAAACATATACTGAACCGGGTCAAAACATATACTGGAACCACGTCAAAACATATACTGGGACCGCGTCAAAACATATACTGGAACCGGGTCAAAACATATACTGGAACCGCGTCAAAACATATACTGGAACCGTGTCAAAACATATACTGGAACCGCGTCAAAACATATACTGGAACCGGGTCAAAACATATACTGGAACTGCGTCAAAACATATACTGGAACCGGGTCAAAACATATACTGGAACCGCGTCAAAACATATACTGGAACCGCGTCAAAACATATACTGGAACCGCGTCAAAACATATACTGGAACCGCGTCAAAACATATACTGGAACTGCGTCAAAACATATACTGGAACTGCGTCAAAACATATACTGGAACCGCATCAAAACATATACTGGAACCGCGTCAAAACATATACTGGAACCGCATCAGAAAACATATACTGGAACTGCGTCAAAACATATACTGGAACCGTGTCAAAACATATACTGGAACAGCGTCAAAAAACATACACTGGAACCGCGTCAAAACATATACTGGAACTGCGTCAAAACATATACTGGAACCGCGTCAAAACATATACTGGAACCGCGTCAAAACATATACTGGAACCGCGTCACAACATATACTGGAACTGCGTCAAAACATATACTGGAACCGCGTCAAAACATATACTGGAACTGCGTCAAAACATATACTGGAACCGCGTCAAAACATATACTGGAACCGCGTCAAAACATATACTGGAACTGCGTCAAAACATATACTGGAACTGCGTCAAAACATATACTGGAACCGCATCAAAACATATACTGGAACCGCGTCAAAACATATACTGGAACCGCGTCAGAAAACATATACTGGAACTGCGTCAAAACATATACTGGAACCGTGTCAAAACATATACTGGAACAGCGTCAAAAAACATATACTGGAACCGCGTCAAAACATATACTGGAACCGCGTCAAAACATATACTGGAACCGCATCAAAACATATACTGGAACCGCGTCAAAACATATACTGGAACCGCGTCACAACATATACTGGAACTGCGTCAAAACATATACTGGAACCGCGTCAAAACAAATACTGGAACTGCGTCAAAACATATACTGGAACAGCGTCAAAACATATACTGGAACCGCGTCAGAAAACATATACTGGAAGTGCGTCAAAACATATACTGGAACCGTGTCAAAACATATACTGGAACAGCGTCAAAAAACATATACTGGAACCGCGTCAAAACATATACTTGAACCGCGTCAAAACATATACTGGAACCGCGTCAAAACATATACTGGAACCGCGTCAAAACATATACTGGAACCGCGTCACAACATATACTGTAACTGCGTCAAAACATATACTGGAACTGCGTCAAAACATATACTGGAACTGCGTCAAAACATATACTGGAACCGCGTCAAAACATATACTGGAACTGCGTCAAAACATATACTGGAACCGCGTCAAAACATATACTGGAACCGCGTCAAAAAACATATACTGGAACCGCGTCAAAACATATACTGGAACCGCGTCAAAACATATACTGGAACCACGTCAAAACATATACTGGAACCGCGTCACAACATATACTGGAACTGCGTCAAAACATATACTGGAACCGCGTCAAAACATATACTGGAACTGCGTCAAAACATATACTGGAACCGCGTCAAAACATATACTGGAACCGCGTCAAAACATATACTGGAACTGCGTCAAAACATATACTGGAACTGCGTCAAAACATATACTGGAACCGCATCAAAACATATACTGGAACTGCGTCAAAACATATACTGGAACCGCGTCAAAACATATACTGGAACTGCGTCAAAACATATACTGGAACCGCGTCAAAACATATACTGGAACCGCGTCAAAAAACATATACTGGAACCGCGTCAAAACATATACTGGAACCGCGTCAAAACATATACTGGAACCACGTCAAAACATATACTGGAACCCCGTCAAAACATATACTGGAACCGCGTCAAAAAACATATACTGGAACCGCGTCAAAACATATACTGGAACTGCGTCAAAACATATACTGGAACCACGTCAAAACATATACTGGAACTGCGTCAAAACATATACTGGAACCGGGTCAAAACATATACTGGAACTGCGTCAAAACATATACTGGAACCGCGTCAAAACATATACTGGAACCGGGTCAAAACATATACTGGAACCGCGTCAAAACATATACTGGAACCGCGTCAAAACATATACTGGAACCGCGTCAAAACATATACTGGAACCGCGTCAAAACATATACTGGAACTGCGTCAAAACATATACTGGAACTGCGTCAAAACATATACTGGAACCGGGTCAAAACATATACTGGAACTGCGTCAAAACATATACTGGAACCGCGTCAAAACATATACTGGAACCGCGTCAAAACATATATTGGAACCGGGTCAAAACATATACTGGAACCGCGTCAAAACATATACTGGAACCGCGTCAAAACATATACTGGAACCGCGTCAAAACATATACTGGAACCGCGTCAAAACATATACTAGAACCGGGTCAAAACATATACTGGAACCGCGTCAAAACATATACTGGAACCGCGTCAAAACATATACTGGAACCGCGTCAAAACATATACTGGAACCGCGTCAAAACATATACTGGAACTGCGTTAAAACATATACTGGAACTGCGTCAAAACATATACTGGAACCGCATCAAAACATATACTGGAACCGCGTCAAAACATATACTGGAACCGCGTCAGAAAACATATACTGGAACTGCGTCAAAACATATACTGGAACCGTGTCAAAACATATACTGGAACAGCGTCAAAAAACATATACTGGAACCGCGTCAAAACATATACTGGAACCGCGTCAAAACATATACTGGAACCGCGTCAAAACATATACTGGAACCGCGTCAAAACATATACTGGAACCGCGTCAAAACATATACTGGAACCGCGTCAAAACATATACTGGAACCGGGTCAAAACATATACTGGAACCGCGTCAAAACATATACTGGAACCGCGTCAAAACATATACTGGAACCGCGTCAAAACATATACTGGAACCGCGTCAAAACATATACTGGAACCGGGTCAAAACATATACTGGAACTGGGTCAAAACATATACTGGAACTGCGTCAAAACATATACTGGAACCGCGTCAAAACATATACTGGAACCGCGTCAAAACATATACTGGAACCACGTCAAAACATATACTGGGACCGCGTCAAAACATATACTGGAACCGGGTCAAAACATATACTGGAACCGCGTCAAAACATATACTGGAACCGTGTCAAAACATATACTGGAACCGCGTCAAAACATATACTGGAACCGGGTCAAAACATATACTGGAACTGCGTCAAAACATATACTGGAACCGGGTCAAAACATATACTGGAACTGCGTCAAAACATATACTGGAACCGCGTCAAAACATATACTGGAACCGGGTCAAAACATATACTGGAACCGCGTCAAAACATATACTGGAACCGCGTCAAAACATATACTGGAACCGCGTCAAAACATATACTGGAACCGCGTCAAAACATATACTGGAACTGCGTCAAAACATATACTGGAACTGCATCAAAACATATCCTGGAACCGCATCAAAACATATACTGGAACCGCGTCAAAACATATACTGGAACCGCGTCAGAAAACATATACTGGAACTGCGTCAAAACATATACTGGAACCGTGTCAAAACATATACTGGAACAGCGTCAAAAAACACATACTGGAACCGCGTCAAAACATATACTGGAACCGCGTCAAAACATATACTGGAACCGCGTCAAAACATATACTGGAACCGCGTCAAAACATATACTGGAACCGCGTCACAACATATACTGGAACTGCGTCAAAACATATACTGGAACCGCGTCAAAACATATACTGGAACTGCGTCAAAACATATACTGGAACCGCGTCAAAACATATACTGGAACCGCGTCAGAAAACATATACTGGAACTGCGTCAAAACATATACTGGAACCGTGTCAAAACATATACTGGAACAGCGTCAAAAAACATATACTGGAACCGCGTCAACATATACTGGAACCGCGTCAAAACATATACTGGAACCACGTCAAAACATATACTGGAACCGCGTCAAAACATATACTGGAACCGCGTCACAACATATACTGGAACTGCGTCAAAACATATACTGGAACCGCGTCAAAACATATACTGGAATTGCGTCAAAACATATACTGGAACCTCGTCAAAACATATACTGGAACTGCGTCAAAACATATACTGGAACCGCGTCAAAACATATACTGGAACCGCTTCAAAAAACATATACTGGAACCGCGTCAAAACATATACTGGAACCGCGTCAAAACATATACTGGAACCACGTCAAAACATATACTGGAACCCCGTCAAAACATATACTGGAATCGCGTCAAAAAACATATACTGGAACCGCGTCAAAACATATACTGGAACTGCGTCAAAACATATACTGGAACCACGTCAAAACATATACTGGAACTGCGTCAAAACATATACTGGAACCGCGTCAAAACATATACTGGAACCGCGTCAAAAAACATATACTGGAACCGTGTCAAAACATATACTGGAACTGTGTCAAAACATATACTGGAACCACGTCAAAACATATACTGGAACTGCGTCAAAACATATACTGGAACCGTGTCAAAACATATACTGGAACCGCGTCAAAAAACATATACTGGAACCGCGTCAAAACATATACTGGAACCGCGTGAAAACATATACTGGAACCGCGTCAAAACATATACTGGAACCGCGTCAAAACATATACTGGAACCGCGTCAAAACATATACTGGAACCGCGTCAAAAAACATATACTGGAACCGCGTCAAAAAACATATACTGGAACCGCGTCAAAACATATACTGGAACTGCGTCAAAACATATACTGGAACTGCGTCAAAACATATACTGAAACCGCATCAAAACATATACTGGAACCGCGTCAAAATATATACTGGAACCGCGTCAGAAAACATATACTGGAACTGCGTCAAAACATATACTGGAACCGTGTCAAAACATATACTGGAACCTCGTCAAAAAACATATACTGGAACCGCATCAAAACATATACTGGAACCGCGTCAAAACATATACTGGAACCGCGTCAAAACATATACTGGAACCGCGTCAAAACATATACTGGAACAGCGTCAAAACATATACTGGAACTGCGTCAAAACATATACTGGAACCGCGTCAAAACATATACTGGAACTGCGTCAAAACATATACTGGAACCGCGTCAAAACATATACTGGAACCGCGTCAAAAAACATATACTGGAACCGCGTCAAAAAACATATACTGGAACCGCGTCAAAAAACATATACTGGAACCGCGTCAAAAAACATATACTGGAACCGTGTCAAAAAACATATACTGGAACTGCGTCAAAACATACTTTGAAGTGCGTCCTATCACACGCTATAACTGCATCAAATTTCATGCTGGAACTGCGTCGAAAAACACACACGAAATCCTCGTCAGCATTGCTCTACAGCTGCGTCAATTCTACCGTCTAAAATTATATAAATCAGTCAAATATATACATGTATATAATGTAAACATATATACATTCTTGAGAGATATTCTTCGGATATATCCTTTAAGTCCACTTGAGTACCACTTGTTTAGTTAGTTTAATATATTTATTATGCACCCCACAGTGCCACTTGTCGCTGCCGCACTTCACACCCGGGCCAAGTGGCTCTCTCTCTCTCTCTCTCTGAATCGACAGCTTCGCTGCGAACCAATTAAGTGGCCAGGATGGACTGTCGTCGGTTATCTGATGGGTGCAGAGCCATTCATAGTGGCTGATAGAACAGACGACACCAGTGGCTTTCTTCCCGGCTGGTCTTTACTACCGCCTAGGGTCGTTAGTGACCTGCCGACTGTTCAAGACTCGTTGTTTGCTCAAACGCCTTTTGTTGGGAAGGGGAAAGAAGGACTAATGTTTCGCCTTGTGTAGAGCCTTGTCAAGCCATGTTTCGCCCTGTGTAGAGCTTCGTACAGTCATGTTTCGCTGTGTACAGAACTTATCAAGACTTGATAAAACTATATACAGGGTGAAGCAGCATACGATGAAGTTCTACACGGGGCGAAACATGGCATGGAAAAACTCTACGCAGAGCGAAACGTCGCCTCCAGTGCAATACTGACTAGTTATGCGCAGTAATGCGCAGCCGCTGCCTTAATTAGTCTTGCTAATCGCCTTGGAAACACACCGGTGATTGGTCCACTGTCACTCTCAGTTAGACCAGGTGATCAGATTACCCAGCAGTTAACGAGCGCCAAATAAACTGGCTTAACTACACGCCGCAGTTTACCCCCGTGTTGTTGATGGCAGAGCAGGTCCGGTGACTGCCCCCCCCCCCCGGATATCACAACACCGGTGGTTTTTAAAAGCGCTCACGTTTTAGACGTTTGCTGCACGTTCCTGGCTACCTCGGTGGCGGACGTATCGCGTCTTAGGAACGCTAGAGGCTGTGCGTTGTTTCTCTGTTCTGTGGAAGGTAACGTAACAAAATCTAGGCTAAGTTAATTGGATTTTGTTATGCTTGATGCAGCGGTCATTTGAAGGATGAATGTATGGAGTAAGGGAGAGAGAGAGAGAGAGAGAGAGAGAGAGAGAGAGAGAGAGAGAGAGAGAGAGAGAGAGAGAGAGAGAGAGAGATCTTAGCTTGTAAATACAGTTATGAATCCTAAACCTACCTTTGTAAAATCCTATATAAAGGAGAGAGAGATATATATAAAGTCAGTTGAGCAAATGAAAATGCTGGCCCACAGATGGCTCCAATTTCATCCTGTTCCCTATTTGTATGTCTCATAACAATAAAAATGCTTTCATAAGAACATAACAAAAAAGGCACACTGCAGCAGGCCTACTGGCCCATGCGGGGCAGGTCCACGTCAACCCCCGGCTTAGACCAATGGCCACCCAATCAGGTCACCTCCACTTAAGGAAGAAGCACGGCATTTGACCCAGTAGCACCAGCTAGTCAGGTCCAACTCACACCCACCCACACCTACTCATGTATTTATCTAACCTATTTTTAAAACTACACAACGCCTTAGCTTCTATAACGGTACTCGGGAGTTTGTTCCACTCATCCACAACTCTATTACCAAACCAGTGTTTTCCTATGTCCCTCCTGAATCTGAATTTTTCCAGCTTAAAAACCACTGCTGCGAGTCCTGTCTGTGCTAGATATTTTTAGTACGCTATTTACATTCCCTTTATTCATTCCTGCTTTCCATTTATACACCTTAATCATATCTCCCCTAATTCTATGCCTTTCTAGAGTGCAGAATCAGGGCCCTCAGCTTATACTCAAAGGGAAGATTTTTGATATATGGGATCAACTTTGTCATCCTCCTCTGTACGTTTTCCAGTGCATTTATATCCATTCTGTAATACGGTGACCAGAACTGTGCAGAATAATCTAAATGAGGCCTAACCAAGGATATACAGAGTTAAAGAACAACTTGAGGATTTCAACTTGAGTCTGTTAGCTTTATTGCGAACACTAATGCACTGTTGTCTTGGTTTCAGATTACTGCTAACCAGAACTCCTAAATCTTTTTCGCAATCCGTAATATTAAGATCTACATTATTTAGTTTATATGTGGCATGGTTATTATCCTTTAAAACATTTAGAACTTTGCATTTGTCTATATTAAACTGCATCTGCCACTTTTCCAACCATTGCATCAGTCTATTCAAATCATCCTGGAGCACTCTAAGTAACAGCTCCTAACTTGCCAATAAAGTTAGGAATCCTTAACTTGTAAGTAGCTTGTCAATAAAGCTAGGGATCCTTAACCTAACCTTGTCAAACCCTGTGTAAAAAAAAGAGAAAGAGAAGGAGAAAGAGAGAGATCTTAGCTTGTAAATACAGCTAGGAATCCTAAACCTACTTTTGTAAAACCCTATATAAAAGAGAGAGAGAGAGAGAGAGAGAGAGAGAGAGAGAGAGAGAGAGAGAGAGAGAGAGAGAGAGAGAGAGAGAGAGAGAGAGAGAGAGAGAGAGAGAAGATGAGCTATACGACTGTCAATACCGCCCTCAACCCCCCCCCCCTTTTCCATTTACTTACCATTCTCATGCAGTATTCACTCCTACAAACTCTGCAGTCATTAGAGTTGGATCCTGTTAGGTGAAATGTGACAGTATTCAGTGCAGGTGTGTAGTGTGCTGTTACACCCAGGGACTTAACATGCTACGTTTGTTCTCCACACTCATCCTAGTCTATGACCATCTCCAAAGTGACATTATTGTGATGGCCCACGACACCGTATTTGGTGCATGTGGGGGTATAATGTGACATGTGTGCTGTACCTGTGTGTGTGTGTGTGTGTGTGTGGAACGAGAGAGAGAGAGAGAGAGAGAGAGAGAGAGAGAGAGAGAGAGAGAGAGAGAGAGATCGTGCTTACTAGTTCGTGTGCTCGCCAGTTTCTTAGAGGGGATGGGGCTCTAATCTCAGTTCGTGGCTCTACCTCTTCTAGTCTTCGTCGGCCTCCACTACTAGGTATTGGCCTCTTAAACCTTGACGTACCCACTCTTAAAACTGTGTATGTAGCTTGCGTAAGCCACATGAGTTGGTGTTTACATGGAGAGAGTTTACCTGGAGAGAGTTCCGGGGGTCAACGCCCCCGCGGCCCGGTCTGTGACCAGGCCTCCTGGTGGATCAGAGCCTGATCAACCAGGCTGTTGCTGCTGGCTGCACGCAAACCAACGTACGAGCCACAGCCCGGCTGATCAGGAACTGACTTTAGGTGCTTGTCCAGTGCCAGCTTGAAGACTGCCAGGGGTCTGTTGGTAATCCCCCTTATGTGTGCTGGGAGGCAGTTGAACAGTCTCGGGCCCCTGACACTTATTGTATGGTCTCTTAACGTGCTAGTGACACCCCTGCTTTTCATTGGGGGGGATGGTGCATCGTCTGCCAAGTCTTTTGCTTTCGTAGTGAGTGATTTTCGTGTGCAAGTTCGGTACTAGTCCCTCTAGGATTTTCCAGGTGTATATAATCATGTATCTCTCCCTCCTGCGTTCCAGGGAATACAGGTTTAGGAACCTCAAGCGCTCCCAGTAATTGAGGTGTTTTATCTCCGTTATGCGCGCCGTGAAAGTTCTCTGTACATTTTCTAGGTCGGCAATTTCACCTGCCTTGAAAGGTGCTGTTAGTGTGCAGCAATATTCCAGCCTAGATAGAACAAGTGACCTGAAGAGTGTCATCATGGGCTTGGCCTCCCTAGTTTTGAAGGTTCTCATTATCCATCCTGTCATTTTTCTAGCAGATGCGATTGATACAATGTTATGGTCCTTGAAGGTGAGATCCTCCGACATAATCACTCCCAGGTCTTTGACGTTGGTGTTTCGCTCTATTTTGTGGCCAGAATTTGTTTTGTACTCTGATGAAGATTTAATTTCCTCATGTTTACCATATCTGAGTAATTGAAATTTCTCATCGTTGAACTTCATATTGTTTTCTGCAGCCCACTGAAAGATTTGGTTGATGTCCGCCTGGAGCCTTGCAGTGTCTACAATGGAAGACACTGTCATGCAGATTCGGGTGTCATCTGCAAAGGAAGACACGGTGCTGTGGCTGACATCCTTGTCTATGTCGGATATGAGGATGAGGAACAAGATGGGAGCGAGTACTGTGCCTTGTGGAACAGAGCTTTTCACCGTAGCTGCCTCGGACTTTACTTTGTTGACGACTACTCTCTGTGTTCTGTTAGTGAGGAAATTATAGATCCATCGACCGACTTTTCCTGTTATTCCTTTAGCGCGCATTTTGTGCGCTATTACGCCATGGTCACACTTGTCGAAGGCTTTTGCAGTCTGTATATATTACATCTGCATTCTTTTTGTCTTCTAGTGCATTTAGGACCTTGTCGTAGTGATCCAATAGTTGAGACAGACAGGAGCGAGGTGGTAGGTGGGTGGTGCACGGGTATGTTAGTGGTAGGTGTACGGGTGTGTAGGTGGTAGGTGGGTGCTGTACGGGGGTTGTTCAGTACAGACAGGTGCCTGTGCAAGGTTGCAACCCAAGGGCGCCTCGCTGCTCTCCTTGTGTCTCAACGTCTCCCGTATTTGACCTGCTGCTGCTGTTGCTGTTGTTCCCTCTAGTCTGTCATGTGACTGACTGGACAGACACGTATATATACGAGTACACTACATAAATAGTATGAATTCCTTACAGGCCAAGTACCTAGCTCCTTGAGTATATATACACCGAAAGGTGTGTGTACTCACCTAGTTGTACTCACCTAGTTGAGGTTGCGGGGGTCGAGTCCGAGCTCCTGGCCCCGCCTCTTCACTGATCGCTACTGTGTGTGTGTGTGTGTGTGTGTGTGTGTGTGTGTGTGTGTGTGTGTGTGTGTGTATGTGTGTATGTGTGTGTATGTGTGTGTATGTGTGTATGTGTATGTGTGTGTATGTGCGTGTGTGTGTGTGTGTGTGTGTGTGTGTGTGTGTGTGTGTGTGTGTGTGTGTGTGTATGTGTGTGTGTGTGTATGTGTGTGTGTATGTGCATGTGTGTATGCATGTGTGTATGTGTGTGTATGTGTGTGTATGTGTGTGCATGTGTGTGTATGTGTGTGTATGTGCATGTGTGTGTGTGTGTGTGTGTGTGTGTGTGTGTGTGTGTGTGTGTGTGTGTGTGTATGTGTGTGTATGTGTGTGTATGTGTGTGTATGTGTGTGTATGTGTGTGTATGTGTGTGTGTGTGTGTGTGTGTGTGTGTGTGTGTGTGTGTGTGTGTGTGTGTGTGTGTGTGTGTGTGTGTGTGTGTGTGTGTGTGTGTGTGTGTGTATTCCCTGTAAAATCAATGAGAAATTACTTTAATCCCTATTTGAGGTATTGAAGTATTTCTGACTGGTAATGAACAGGTGACATGCAGTCTTTAATGACTCTCGTGTATAGTCGATAAGCTTTCAACCTCAGGTACCAGTCTTATTAGGAATATTTATGAAAAGATTTCACCCAAATAGACACTTGTTGCTAGTGTTGTCGAGATCGCTCAATATTCACTGCTTAATTTCAGTAAGAGGAGAGTGAGTTTGGCACCTAGCTGCTGTACCATGCGCAACATATGGATATTTTTTTTTATTTTATAGACGTTTCTCCCACCAGTGACTTTAACAATAACATACAGGAACAATAACTGAAGACTGAAGATGAGGTAATCAGTCCCTCAACCTAGCAGGACCCCCTCAAGGGAAGTTCCTTGACGTTGGTGAGGGGCTCTTGATCTAGGGAATTGGATCTGTGATCCGGTTCCCTGAACTGAGTATGAATACCTTCTATCCCCCCCACATGCGCTGTATAATCCTACGGGTTTATCGCTCCCCGTGATTATAATAATAAAAAAAATAAAAATAAATAAATAAATAATAATAATAATAATAATAATAATAATAATAATAATAATAATAATAATAATAATAACCTAGCAGGAGGTATTCAGTCCTCTAGTGTAGCTGAATCTGAAGCACAGGCAGGAAGATGGAGGCTCATATACTGGAATCAGATGAGGTGCAGCAGATGAAAGCAGCATCACAGGTGTGCGAGACCCACCTCTGGTCCAAGAGTTGGGCCAGAGGTAGTAAGTAGTTCGTAAATATGTCCTCTTTATAAAGAGTCCATGATGTTGCTATGTCTTAGTGTCTCCCTCGGCTGTATTTCATCTAACTCCAGTATACAACCAACCATCTTCTTGCCTGTGCTAGACACTCATCAAGGCCATGTTGTTGAAGATTGAGACACTTATGCAACATATGGGAATCTTTATTTAGGAAACGTTTCGCCACACAGTGGCTTCATCAGTCCAATACAAAGCAGAAAGGTGTAAGGAGAGGAGGAGTTTGAGGTAATCAGTCCCTCAGCCTGGAGTCGATGTGTTCAGTCCATCACTTGTAGAATGTACAGCATATGGCCGTAGACGTGGCTTATATGTTGTAGCCAGGTGAGGCGAAGCAGGAGGAGGCGGGATCATAGTGGTACCATCCACTAGTCTAAGTAGGTCTTGGTCCAACGTTTGGACGAAGACCTACTTATAGGTGGAACGTCTTCTGATATATGCTGTAAACTGCATATTGTGTATTAATAACATATCTCTCACTGGACGTTCCGTCTGCGTCACTGGATTTCCTTCCTTACTGCAGCTTACCTTTGTCTGGTCTCTCACTCGTCATGTTTAGCCTCCTGCTGCATAGTTACACTGTATAAAATTTTGGCTTTAGGTTCGCTTCTGATCCCTCGGCTTGTGTCTATTCTTGGTCTGATGTTCATTACTCCTGACTCTCAGCTTGATCTATTCTTGGTCTGGTGTTCGTTACTCCTGACCTTTAGTTTAGTTCACTCTTGGTTTGGTGTTGGTAAAGTATGTCAATAGTCGACAAGTGGAAATAAAGACACTGGTAGCAGATAATTCTTAAAACACTACGTTTCGCCCAAGACTGGACTTCATCAAGTACACAGGAATGAGCAAATACACCGCTTTATAAGGCAAACCACCACCATAAGGTCAGACTCGGAGAAAGACAGGTGACACATGAGGCCATAAAATTGCTAGACGAAGTGTGGTGATAAGCACCATAATCAAGATTACGGTGCTGAGTATCTTGCTCCTAAGCTGAGAGACTGATTACATCGTCTTCCACTGTCTTCTGTATATATTTCTACAGTCTTCCTTGTATTGATAAAGCCCCCGGACGGCCAAACCTCTACAAGCAAAGATATCCAGATACCACACAACTGTCAATTCCTGATGATGGTATTTTCTGCGTGTGTGCTGTGTATGTAGACGACTTTTTCTGTTTGCAAGAATGAACACTGTGTGTCGGGAATTTTAAGTTAGTGTACACCTCCTTAATGGCCTGGTCATGAACCGGGCCGTGGGGGCGTTTACCCCCGGAACACCCTCCAGGTAACGTATTCTGCTAAAAGAATTTGCACTACAAATTCTGAGTGCTCGGAGGAAGAAATCTATAATTCCCATCTTGGTTTTGAGGTCATGGTGGGAGAAATAGTAAATGAGATTATTCATATTAGTGAGTTTTCTGTATACCTTATACATTAAAAAAAAGAATATCTCCATCCTTGGTTAGTAAAATATCCAGAAAGATTAAGGATCCGTCTCTCTCTCCCTCTAAATAGATATTTACTAACACTGTGTTGAGAAGTGACCCCATAACCATTCCAGATTTTTTGTTTTGTAAATTTTATTGTCGAAGGTGACGAGGTTGAACCAGGCTTCAGTAAGGTCACTAAAATTATGTTGTACAGGAAGGGGCAAGTTGAGGTCAGCATTGACAGAACTGTGAAGAAAAGTACTTGATCGATGGGGGCCCCAAGTGAAGATGGTCCACACGTTGTAACAACTTTTAAAACAATGATCACACGATAACCCAGACACTAACAACTTTCAAAACAATCACACAATAACCCACACACTAACAACTTTCAAAGCAACAATCACACAATAACCCACACACTAACAACTTTCAAAGTAACAATCACACGATAACCCAGACACTAACATCTTTCAAAGTAACAATCACACAATAACCCACACAATAACATCTTTCAAAGTAACAATCACACAATAACCCACACACTAGCAACTTTCAAAGTAACAATCACACAATAACCCACACACTAACAACTTTCAAAGTAACAATCACACGATAACCCAGACACTAACATCTTTCAAAGCAACAATCACACGATAACCCAGACACTAACAACTTTCAAAGCAACAATCACACAATAACCCACACACTAACATCTTTCAAAGCAACAATCACACGATAACCCAGACACTAACAACTTTCAAAGCAACAGCCACACGATAACCCACACACTAACAACTTTCAAAACAACAATCACACGGTAACAGTTTCATAAATCACCTTCTAACCAATTATTCACAGTTTCTGGATCGACAGACAGCGATCCCAGCCTAACTACACATATACATTACTATAAATTACCGACGATTCCCACTCACTTCCTGAACCACCACAGAACGTCTTACCGACGATTCCCACTCACTTCCTGACCCATCACAGAACGTCTTACCGACGATTCCCACTCACTTCCTGAACCACCACAGAACTTCTTACCGACGATTCCCACTCACTTCCTGAACCACCACAGAACTTCTTACCGATGATTCCCACTCACTTCCTGAACCACCACAGAACTTCTTACCGACGATTCCCACTCACTTCTTGAACCACCACAGAACTTCTTACCGACGATTCCCACTCACTTCTTGAACCACCATAGAGCTTCCTACCGACGATTCCCACTCACTTCCTGAACCACCACAGAACTTCTTAACGATGATTCCCACTCACTTCTTGAACCACCACAGAACTTCTTACCGACGATTCCCACTCACTTCTTGAACCACCACAGAACGTCTTACCGACGATTCCCACTCACTTCCTGACCCATCACAGAACGTCTTACCGACGATTCCCACTCACTTCTTGAACCACCACAGAACTTCTTACCGATGATTCCCACTCACTTCCTGAACCACCACAGAACGTCTTACCGATGATTCCCACTCACTTCTTGAACCACCACAGAACGTCTTACCGATGATTCCCACTCACTTCTTGAACCACCACAGAACGTCTTACCGATGATTCCCACTCACTTCTTGAACCACCACAGAACGTCTTACCGATGATTCCCACTCACTTCTTGAACCACCACAGAACGTCTTACCGATGATTCCCACTCACTTCTTGAACCACCATAGAGCTTCCTACCGACGATTCCCACTCACTTCCTGAACCACCACAGAACGTCTTACCGATGATTCCCACTCACTTCTTGAACCACCACAGAACGTCTTACCGATGATTCCCACTCACTTCTTGAACCACCACAGAACGTCTTACCGATGATTCCCACTCACTTCTTGAACCACCACAGAACGTCTTACCGATGATTCCCACTCACTTCTTGAACCACCACAGAACTTCTTACCGATGATTCCCACTCACTTCCTGAACCACCACAGAACGTCTTACCGACGATTCCCACTCACTTCTTGAACCACCACAGAACGTCTTACCGATGATTCCCACTCACTTCCTGAACCACCACAGAACGTCTTACCGACGATTCCCACTCACTTCTTGAACCACCACAGAATGTCTTACCGATGATTCCCACTCACTTCCTGAACCACCACAGAACGTCTTACCGATGATTCCCACTCACTTCTTGAACCACCACAGAACTTCTTACCGATGATTCCCACTCACTTCCTGAACCACCACAGAACGTCTTACCGACGATTCCCACTCACTTCTTGAACCACCAGAGCTTCCTACCGATGATTCCCACTCACTTCCTGAACCACCACAGAACTTCTTACCGATGATTCCCACTCACTTCCTGAACCACCACAGAACTTCTTACCGATGATTCCCACTCACTTCCTGAACCACCACAGAACTTCTTACCGATGATTCCCACTCACTTCCTGAACCACTGAAGTTTTTTTTTTTTTTACAATATAAGAAAGATTTGATATTTGGTTGCCGGATAAGTGACTGGTTTATGGTGCACTCTAGTATACTGACCGATTCAACAATAACCCACACCTGGGAGAGGACGTTGATGGCGACATTTAGGTCCGTGCTGGACCATTGTCAAGTCACAACTATGGGTGAGGAAAGTTGTTGGTACTGTGACTTTCTAAATGATCTGACGCAGACGACCTCGCAGGCGTTGAGAAATAAAAACTGGTAATTCTTATGCAGGACACAGATGTCTGTCCTGAAACTTAACGTACAAACACGTATTTGACTGCGTATGTTGCGTGCATGAAGAACAGTCGTAGGGTAGATGAACTGCGTCTCACCTCCTTCCTAACTCTCCTTCTGCCTATTTCTCCTAATTTCATCCAATCCTCTACTCAACCTTCCTCCGTTGCACCATCTCGCCTCCTCTCTCTCTCTCTCTCCCTTCCCTCCTCTACCCCCCTCACAGATAATATTATCCGAGCAGGACTCAGTGAGCGAGTAACTTGCCTGACCTCCTCATCCCCTCGTAATGTCTCTATCAATGTCAACACGGTTACAAAGTCTACGGGTATACCCAGTCACAATTCCTATACTCAGGTGTTCCGTCAGTGTGCAACTACAAAGGAAACATTATTATTATTATTATTATTATTATTATTATTATTATTATTATTATTATTATTATTATTATTATCAGTAGTAGTAGTAGTACTCTACTAGTACTATTACTACTGTTGCTGATACTACTACTACTACTACTAATGCTACTGCTACTACTACTACTACTACTACTACTGCTACTAATAATAATAATAATAATAATATATTTCCACTAAGAGTTAGGATGGAGAGGGTCATGCAGCGGTTGCGGCTCGATGCTGAACACAAGATTAGCACCACTAACTACCCAGATGTACTCACCCAGTGAACCTCCTCCTGACAACCTGTAGCCTCTCTGAGGGCGTCCCTCCCCTCCCTCTCTATCACCCACAGTGTTATTACAAGTTACAGACGAGGGAAGAATCACATCAAACTTCGATTAAAATCTCCAGATCGATACCCGGCACAAAAACCCAGGCGATATGATCGAGATATTACCTGAAATATTACAATTACGCTTCGCGGTCTCCGAGACGAGGTTTAAACGCCATTATGGTGGAATCCAAGTGTGACTCACTTAACTAACTTTAATATCAGTGTTGAAAATTAGAAATTTTACCTCACAGAAGATTTCATTTTATTTTACCCCTCCCCCTTTCCTCTTTTTTTTTTTAATATTATTAGAGCGAGCGCCAGAGGTGGTGGTCTTCCTGTGGCGATCCTTGCGGCAGCCATGGTTGTGATGGCAACGTGGAGGTCAGTTGTGTGAGAGTTCTGGTATATAAGACCACATGTGTAACACCTGTGTCTTTTTCCTTGCATGACCGGCAGTCAAGACACCCAGGTGCTACACATGTCTTAGTCATCAACCTGTCGGTTATTAAACACAGATTAAGTTGCAATAACCAACTGTAAATGCATAAACAGAAAGATGGACAGGGATGGGGGGCACGAACCGCGGCCTGTAAACAGTAGTTACTGTATACCGTTAATATCATGGACGTCCAGGTGGGAAGCCTTTTTATGTTGGAAGGTCACATTATAGTTATCTAGCACGGCTGCATTATAGCTGTTATCTAGCACGGCTGCATTATAGCTGTTATCTAGCACGGCTGCATTATAGCTGTTATCTAGCATGGCTGTATTATAGCTATTATCTAGCACGGCTACATTATAGCTGTTATCTAGAATGGCTGCATTATAGCTATTATCTAGCATGGCTGCATTATAGCTGTTATCTAGAATGGCTGCATTATAGCTGTTATCTAGCATGGCTGCATTATAGCTGTTATCTAGCATGGCTGCATTATAGCTATTATCTAGCATGGCTGCATTATAGCTGTTATCTAACAAGGCCACATTATAGCTGTTATCTAACAAGGCCACATTATAGCTGTTATCTAACAAGGCCACATTATAGCTGTTATCTAACAAGGCCACATTATAGCTGTTATCTAACAAGGCCACATTATAGCTGTTATCTAACAAGGCCACATTATAACTGTTATCTAACAAGGCCACATTATAGCTGTTATCTAACAAGGCCACATTATAGCTGTTATCTAACAAGGCCACATTATAGCTGTTATCTAACAAGGCCACATTATAGCTGTTATCTAACAAGGCCACATTATAGCTGTTATCTAACAAGGCCACATTATAGCTGTTATCTAACAAGGCCACATTATAGCTGTTATCTAACAAGGCCACATTATAGCTGTTATCTAACAAGGCCACATTATAGCTGTTATCTAACAAGGCCACATTATAGCTGTTATCTAACAAGGCCACATTATAGCTGTTATCTAACAAGGCCACATTATAGCTGCTATCTAACAAGGCCACATTATAGCTGTTATCTAACAAGGCCACATTATAGCTGTTATCTAACAAGGCCACATTATAGCTGTTATCTAACAAGGCCACATTATAGCTGTTATTTAACAAGGCCACATTATAGCTGCTATCTAACAAGGCCACATTATAGCTGCTATCTAACAAGGCCACATTATAGCTGTTATCTAACAAGGCCACATTATAGCTGTTATCTAACAAGGCCACATTATAGCTGTTATCTAACAAGACCACATTATAGCTGTTATCTAACAAGGCCACATTATAGCTGTTATCTAACAAGGCCACATTATAGCTGTTATCTAACAAGGCCACATTATAGCTGTTATCTAACAAGGCCACATTATAGCTGCTATCTAACAAGGCCACATTATAGCTGTTATCTAACAAGGCCACATTATAGCTGTTATCTAACAAGGCCACATTATAGCTGTTATCTAACAAGGCCACATTATAGCTGTTATCTAACAAGGCCACATTATAGCTGCTATCTAACAAGGCCACATTATAGCTGTTATCTAACAAGGCCACATTATAGCTGTTATCTAACAAGGCCACATTATAGCTGTTATCTAACAAGGCCACATTATAGCTGTTATCTAACAAGGCCACATTATAGCTGTTATCTAACAAGGCCACATTATAGCTGTTATCTAACAAGGCCACATTATAGCTGTTATCTAACAAGGCCACATTATAGCTGTTATCTAACAAGGCCACAGTATAGCTGTTATCTAACAAGGCCACATTATAGCTGTTATCTAACAAGGCCACATTATAGCTGTTATCTAACAAGGCCACATTCAAGAAACCTTGATCAGAAATACTGCAAAATGTCGGTTATTTTGTAAAAAGTTAATTATTATATAATAACGTCAAGAAAAATCATTCATTCAGAAGGCCTCACTTAATGCCCTGGAAGGTGGCAGGTTCCCCACAATCCTGTTCTGTCAGTCTGATGTAACTATAACCACTAAACCCCTCAAGGAAGGTTCCTTGGCGCTGATGAGGGGTTCTTGATCTAGGGAATTGGATCTGGGCTCCAGTTCCCTGAATTAAGCCTGAATACCTTCCACCTCCTCCCCAAAGGCTCTGTATAATCCTATGGGTTTAGCTCTTCCCCCATGATTATAATATAGCCAGTATATATTCGTGCCCTCCCACAGACCCTGCTTGTTCCCACTCAGATTGACAGCTCAAGACCGGCGAGCTGGAAGTCACACTCCACAATTCCCAGCTGTTGAAGGTTAGGTTAGGTAAGGTTTGTCAGGAAACTGGACTAGTGTTTCCTGATGCGGGTCTTAGTCATAAGATGACCCACCACTTGAGCTTTTGATCATCTGACCGACGCCTTACGCTGGCTTACCCCTCCATCCCTTTAAAAATTATGATTGCGATTACAACGATTTCATACGACTAGCCCTTGAAGAAATGACTACGTACACAAGATTTAATACACAAAACAACAGGGGTTCCAGTAGTCTATTGACCAGGCAAATGAGGATTTAATGCAATAAACCAAAGGTTTGAGGAAGTTAATGACCGTATATTTAGGATTCCATACAATAAGCAGGTTCAGAAATGCTACTGGCCACTTAGAGAGGATTTAATGCAATAAAGAGGGTTTTAAGAAAATTACTGACCAATATAAAAAGTCTTTGTGATCAGTAGCATCTGGTCACGAACAGAATTTTATTTCTTACAAAATAAACATGGGTTTAAGATTGTTAATACAGTAAACATGGGTTTAAGAATGTTAATACAGTAAACATGGGTTTAAGAATGTTAATACAGTAAACATGGGTTTAAGATTGTTAATACAGTAAACATGGGTTTAAGAATGTTAATACAGTAAACATGGGTTTAAGAATGTTAATACAGTAAACATGGGTTTAAGATTGTTAATACAGTAAACATGGGTTTAAGAATGTTAATACAGTAAACATGGGTTTAAGAATGTTAATACAGTAAACATGGGTTTAAGATTGTTAATACAGTAAACATGGGTTTAAGAATGTTAATACAGTAAACATGGGTTTAAGAATGTTAATACAGTAAACATGGGTTTAAGATTGTTAATACAGTAAACATGGGTTTAAGAATGTTAATACAGTAAACATGGGTTTAAGAATGTTAATACAGTAAACATGGGTTTAAGAATGTTAATACAGTAAACATGGTTCTGCAAGATCATGTTCTGCAAGATCATGTTCTGCAAGATCATGTTCTGCAAGATCATGTTCTGCAAGATCATGTTCTGCAAGATCATGTTCTGCAAGATCATGTTCTGCAAGATCATGTTCAGCAAGATCATGTTCTGCAAGATCATGTTCTGCAAGATCATGCTCTGCAAGATCATGTTCTGCAAGATCATGTTCTGCAAGATCATGTTCTGCAAGATCATGTTCTGCAAGATCATGTTCTGCAAGATCATGCTCTGCAAGATCATGTTCTGCAAGATCATGTTCTGCAAGATCATGCTCTGCAAGATCATGTTCTGCAAGATCATGTTCTGCAAGATCATGTTCTGCAAGATCATGCTCTGCAAGATCATGTTCTGCAAGATCATGTTCTGCAAGATCATGCTCAGCAAGATCATGTTCTGCAAAATCATGTTCAGCAACATCATGTTCTGCAAGATCATGCTCTGCAAGATCATGTTCTGCAAAATCATGTTCTGCAAGATCATGCTCTGCAAGATCATGCTCTGCAAGATCATGTTCTGCAAGATCATGCTCAGCAAGATCATGTTCTGCAAAATCATGTTCAGCAACATCATGTTCTGCAAGATCATGCTCTGCAAGATCATGTTCTGCAAAATCATGTTCAGCAACATCATGTTCTGCAAGATCATGCTCTGCAAGATCATGTTCTGCAAGATCATGTTCTGCAAGATCATGTTCTGCAAAATCATGTTCAGCAACATCATGTTCTGCAAGATCATGCTCTGCAAGATCATGTTCTGCAAGATCATGTTCAGCAAGATCATGTTCTGCAAGATCATGCTCTGCAAGATCATGTTCAGCAAGATCATGTTCTGCAAGATCATGTTCTGCAAGATCATGTTCTGCAAGATCATGTTCTGCAAGATCATGCTCAGCAAGATCATGTTCTGCAAGATCATGCTCAGCAAGATCATGTTCTGCAAGATCATGTTCAGCAAGATCATGTTCTGCAAGATCATGCTCAGCAAGATCATGTTCTGCAAGATCATGTTCTGCAAGATCATGTTCTGCAAGATCATGCTCAGCAAGATCATGTTCTGCAAGATCATGCTCTGCAAGATCATGTTCTGCAAGATCATGTTCTGCAAGATCATGTTCTGCAAGATCATGCTCTGCAAGATCATGTTCTGCAAGATCATGCTCAGCAAGATCATGTTCTGCAAGATCATGCTCAGCAAGATCATGTTCTGCAAGATCATGTTCTGCAAGATCATGTTCAGCAAGATCATGTTCTGCAAGATCATGTTCTGCAAGATCATGCTCAGCAAGATCATGTTCTGCAAGATCATGTTCTGCAAGATCATGTTCTGCAAGATCATGCTCAGCAAGATCATGTTCTGCAAGATCATGCTCTGCAAGATCATGTTCTGCAAGATCATGTTCTGCAAGATCATGCTCAGCAAGATCATGTTCTGCAAGATCATGCTCTGCAAGATCATGCTCTGCAAGATCATGTTCAGCAAGATCATGTTCTGCAAGATCATGCTCTGCAAGATCATGTTCTGCAAGATCATGTTCTGCAAGATCATGCTCAGCAAGATCATGTTCTGCAAGATCATGTTCTGCAAGATCATGTTCTGCAAGATCACGTTCTGGAGTTGCATGGGTGCAGGAATGTGGATGGTGTGGAGGAATGTAGAGAGGGGTCGTGCAAGGAGGCAGTGTCAGACAGTTCTGCTTGTCAGGAAACACGACTAGCATCAGCGCTGACATCTCTCTCTGTGTCAGACCATGAGCTGCTCAATGGATGTTGTGCTGATATTCTTCAAGAAACGTCAGCAACTATGCTTCCATTACTTTTTTCTTCCTTCATATGTGTTTTCTCTCTGTTCATTTTTTAATTGGAATTAATTGTTTTTATAATCTAACGTTGGGAAGTAGAGTTACACTACTATCTATCGTGTTGTTTCATATTACGCCAATGGGAATAAGACACTTTAACCTTTTTTTTTGGCTTATGCTAGTTTTTTTTACACATATGCTGTTATGTATGGTAATCAATATAACTGTGTTTGTGTATATATTACCTGGAGTTTACCTGGAGAGGGTTTCGGGGGTCAACGCCCCCGCGGCTCGGTCTGAGACCAGGCATGAATAGACTTATTTATTAACCGAGAGCTTTGAAGAATTAGACACATGTGAAACATCTGGGTATCTTTATTTATAGACGTCTCGCCATCCAGTGACTTCAATACTACTGTGGTCTTCACCAACTCCAACACTGAGGGACTGATTACCTCAGCTTTTGTATATAGTTCTACAGTCTCCACATTATATCCTTGTATATTGTTGATAAAGCCACTGGATGGCGAAACGTCTATAAATAAAGATACCCAGATGTTTACATGTATCTAATTTTTCAAAATTGACAGTTAATATCAAACAAGACAATAGATAGTAGTGTAACTGAATCTTTCAACATTAGATAACAAAAACAGAGAATATCAACCAGGATAATGGAAATTCCAAGACTAACAGAGAGAAAACACAGGTAAAGGAAGGAAAAATAACAATCCTAGCGTACTTACTGACATTTCTTCAAGACTGTCAACATAACATCCACTTATTGTTTCATGTCGTCGATACTGTCTACCAGACTATCAACACAACATCCACTGGTTTCATGTCGTCGATACTGTCTACCAGACTATCAACACAACATCCACTGAAGGCTTCATGTCGTCGATACTGTCTACCAGACTATCAACACAACATCCACTGAAGGCTTCATGTCGTCGATACTGTCTACCAGACTATCAACACAACATCCACTGAAGGCTTCATGTCGTCGATACCGTCTACCAGACTATCAACACAACATCCACTGAAGGCTTCATGTCGTCGATACTGTCTACCAGACTATCAACACAACATCCACTGAAGGCTTCATGTCGTCGATACTGTCTACCAGACTATCAACACAACATCCACTGAAGGCTTCATGTCGTCGATACTGTCTACCAGACTATCAACACAACATCCACTGAAGGCTTCATGTCGTCGATACTGTCTACCAGACTATCAACACAACATCCACTGAAGGCTTCATGTCGTCGATACCGTCTACCAGACTATCAACACAACATCCACTGAAGGCTTCATGTCGTCGATACTGTCTACCAGACTATCAACACAACATCCACTGAAGGCTTCATGTCGTCGATACTGTCTACCAGACTATCAACACAACATCCACTGAAGGCTTCATGTCGTCGATACTGTCTACCAGACTATCAACACAACATCCACTGAAGGCTTCATGTCGTCGATACTGTCTACCAGACTATCAACACAACATCCACTGAAGGCTTCATGTCGTCGATACTGTCTACCAGACTATCAACACAACATCCACTGAAGGCTTCATGTCGTCGATACCGTCTACCAGACTATCAACACAACATCCACTGAAGGCTTCATGTCGTCGATACTGTCTACCAGACTATCAACACAACATCCACTGAAGGCTTCATGTCGTCGATACTGTCTACCAGACTATCAACACAACATCCACTGAAGGCTTCATGTCGTCGATACTGTCTACCAGACTATCAACACAACATCCACTGAAGGCTTCATGTCGTCGATACTGTCTACCAGACTATCAACACAACATCCACTGAAGGCTTCATGTCGTCGATACTGTCTACCAGACTATCAACACAACATCCACTGAAGGCTTCATGTCGTCGATACTGTCTACCAGACTATCAACACAACATCCACTGAAGGCTTCATGTCGTCGATACTGTCTACCAGACTATCAACACAACATCCACTGAAGGCTTCATGTCGTCGATACTGTCTACCAGACTATCAACACAACATCCACTGAAGGCTTCATGTCATCGATACTGTCTACCATTCATGTAGAAGTGACACCTTTGTTGTACACTCACTTCTCTCACCTAATGCGGGTTCTTTTTGCAAATGGGATTGAAAAGGTACATTTAAAATTGAATGGCACGTGTAAAAGGCCTTCATAACACGCGTTATTCAATTTTTAATTCACTTTTTTCATTCCATTTACCCCCCTTCCCCCCCAAAAAAAATGGTGTACAGTATAGATTTATAAGAGAGTCCAGTGTACAGTCTGTACACCCTTGTTAACTATTGTTGTCTAAACTACATAATATCACATTCCTGACTATTTATGCGTCACAATCCGTTTTTCACCACGCAAACCATTTACTCTATTTCCACGTTAAAGCCTTAACTGCTCCCTCTAGTGAGACTGGATATAAAGTCTTAACTGCTCCCTCTAGTGAGACTGGATATAAAGTCTTAACTGCTCCCTCTAGTGAGACTGGATATAAAGTCTTAACTGCTCCCTCTAGTGAGACTGGATATAAAGTCTTAACTGCTCCCTCTAGTGAGACTGGATATAAAGTCTTAACTGCTCCCTCTAGTGAGACTGGATATAAAGTCTTAACTGCTCCCTCTAGTGAGACTGGATATAAAGTCTTAACTGCTCCCTCTAGTGAGACTGGATATAAAGTCTTAACTGCTCCCTCTAGTGAGACTGGATATAAAGTCTTAACTGCTCCCTCTAGTGAGACTGGATATAAAGTCTTAACTGCTCCCTCTAGTGAGACTGGATATAAAGTCTTAACTGCTCCCTCTAGTGAGACTGGATATAAAGTCTTAACTGCTCCCTCTAGTGAGACTGGATATAAAGTCTTAACTGCTCCCTCTAGTGAGACTGGATATAAAGTCTTAACTGCTCCCTCTAGTGAGACTGGATATAAAGTATTAACTGCTCCCTCTAGTGAGACTGGATATAAAGTCTTAACTGCTCCCTCTAGTGAGACTGGATATAAAGTCTTAACTACAACATTTAGTGAGGCTGGATGTAAAGTCGTAACTGCTCCCTCTAGTGAGGTTGGATATAAAGTCTTAACTACAACATCTAGTGAGGCTGGATATAAAGTCATAACTGCTCCCTCTAGTGAGGTTGGATATAAAGTCTTAACTACAACATCTAGTGAGGCTGGATATAAAGTCTTAACTACAACATCTAGTGAGGCTGGATACAAAGTCTTAACTACAACATCTAGTGAGGCTGGATACAAAGTCTTAACTACAACATCTAGTGAGGC
>NC_091334.1:17238373-17246028 GCF_038502225.1 Cherax quadricarinatus
CTGGACCAGGCTTTAGCCTGTCCAGGTCTCTTTGTAGTCCTGCCTGATCCTCATCCGATTTGATTCTTCTCATTAACTTCGCATCATCTGCAAACAAGGACACTTCTGAGTCTATCCCTTCCGTTATGTCGTTCACATATACCAAGAACAGCACAGGTCCTAGGACTGACCCCTGCGGAACCCCGCTTGTCACAGGCGCCCACTCTGACACCTCGTCACGTACCATGATTCGTTGTTGCCTCTGTCAGGTATTCTCTGATCCACTGCAGTGCCTTTCCTGTTATGTGTGCCTGATCCTCTAGCTTTTGCAGTAACCTCTTGTGAAGAACTGTGTCAAAGGCCTTCTTGCAGTCCAAAAAAAATGAAGTCGATCCACCCCTCTCTCTCTTGTCTTACTTCTGTCACCTTGTCATAAAACTCTAGTAGGTTTGTGACACAGGATTTTCCTTCCCTGAAACCGTGCTGGTTGTCAATTATACACTTGTTTCTTTCCAGGTGCTCCACCACTCTCCTCCTGACGATCTTCTCCATGACCTTGCATACTATACACGTTAGTGATACAGGTCTGTAGTTTAGTGCCTCATGTCTGTCTCCCTTTTTAAAAATTGGGACTACATTTGCCATCTTCCATACCTCAGGGAGTTGCCCAGTTTCAAATGATGTGTTGAAGATCTTTGTTAATGGCACACACAATATCGCTGCTCCCTCTTTAAGGACCCACGGAGAGATGTTGCCTGGTCCCACCGCCTTTGAGGTGTTAAGTTCGCATAGCAGCTTCTTCACCTCCTCCTTGGTTATATGTACCTCATCCAGCACTTGCTGGTGTACCCCCCTGTTCTGATTTCCTGGAGTCCTACTGGTTTCCACTATAAATACTTCTTTAAATCTCGTGTTGAGCTCCTGACATACCTCTCGGTCGTTTCTTGTGAATTCCCCATCACCCTTCCTCAGTCTGATTACCTGGTCCTTGGCTGTTGTTTTCCTCCTGATGTGGCTGTACAACAGCTTCAGGTCAGTCTTGACTTTTGATGCTATGTCATTTTCATATTGTCTCTGAGCCTCCCTTCTTATCTGTGCATATTCGTTTCTGGCTCTTCGGCTGATCTCTTTATTTTCCTGAGTTCTCTGTCTTCTGTACCTTTTCCATTCTCTAGTACACCTAGTTTTTGCCTCCCTACACCTTTGGGTGAACCAAGGACTCGTTCTGTTCTTCCCATTATTTCTGTTTCCCTTGGGAACAAACCTCTCCTCTGCCTCCTTGCATTTTGTTGCCACATAGTCCATCATTTCTTGTACTGGTTTTCCTGTCAGTTCCCTCTCCCACTGAATGTCTTGAAGGAAGTTCTTCATGCCTGAGTAGTTCCCCCTTTTGTAGTTTGGTTTTTCCCAACCGATTCCTGCTACTCTCTCCACTTGGAGCTCAACTATGTAGTCGAAGCACAGAACCACATGATCACTAGCTCCTAGGGGCCTTTCATACATGATATCCTCGATGTCCGAACTACTCAAGGTGAATACAAGGTCCAGTCTTGCTGGTTCCTCCTCTCCTCTCTCTCTGGTAGTGTCTCTAACATGTTGATGCATAAGGTTTTCCAGTACCACATCCATCATCTTGGCTCTCCATGTTTCGGGACCCCCATGGGGCTCCAGGTTTTCCCAGTCAATCTCCTTGTGATTGAAGTCACCCATAACTAGTAACTTTGCTCCCCCCATGTGTGCTCTCCTGGCCACCTCGGCTAGTGTGTCGACCATTGCTCTGTTGCTCTCATCGTATTCTTCTCTTGGCCTCCTGCAGTTCTGTGGTGGGTTGTACATTACTGCAATTATCACCTTATGTCCCTCAGACTGGATTGTTCCTACTAAGTAGTCCCTTTCGCCCGTGCCATCCATTCCTTCCATTTTCTCAAAACCCCACTGGTTTTTAATGAGCAGTGCAACTCCTCCTCCCCCTCTCCTCCCTCTGTCTTTCCTGAAGATTTGATATCCAGATGGAAAGATTGAATCTGTTATTATTCTGGTGAGTTTTGTTTCTGTGAGTGCTATTATGTCTGGGGATGTCTCCTTGATTCTTTCGTGCCACTCCTCATACTTATTTGTTATTCCATCTGCATTTGTATACCACACCTTCAACTTCTTTTCTAAGACTGTGGTCTGGGAGATATATTGGGGTTGGGGAAGTGGGAGACCTGATAAGGAACTATGGGTGGTTGCTGTGGGGGTGGAGTTTGTAATGCAGTGGGTGGGGGCATTGGATGTGGCATGGGTGTTTTGGTTTAGAGTGTTTGGTTGCACTGGGATTGACCTGGTTGGGAGGCTTCTATAGGAAGTTGTGAGGGAGGCTGTATTTGATCTTCCTGGGTCTGGGATCTCCTGTCTGTCTTCTCCATCCCCTCTCTTTCCTCCTTTCGCCTTTGTACCATCTCTCTCAGTTTCTGCCTTTCTTCTTGTGTTCTGTCGCTGTCGAGATACACCTTCCTGTACCTTAATCGTGCTTTCTCCTGCAGGATCCTGTTCCGAGTCGATTCTGCCTTGAAGGTCACTGTCACTGGCCGGGTTCTTTTTTTACAAACCCCCCTATTCTCCGAAAATTTTCCAGCTGGGTCATGTCGTCTTCTCCTATTGATTTCATGATGCTTTCAATTGCTTTTTTTTCCCCTTGTTTTCTTGCTTCATATGTTTCCCCTTCAACTTCCTGGAGCCCATACACAAAGACTGACCTCACCCTTTCATTTTCCCACTGCATATCCCTGTGTATCCCCTCATTCAATTTGATTTCCTCCATTGCAGCAATCCTTTCTTCAGTTTTACTAGCTAATGTACTTGGGCTCAGAGGCCTGTCATTTTCCCTATTCGGCTTTCCCTGGGCTCTGCTGTGGTCTGTTAGGGCCTCCACATATAGCTTACCTCTTTCATTTACTACAGTCTCCTCTGATCGAGCTTCTACATGCAGTTTTGCTCCTTTCCCTACAGTCCCCTTATTTGTGACTGAGGTAGCAGTCTCTGATGGCAATTCCAAAATGTTCTTTAGTTCTTTTGGCTGTTTCAGATTTTTCAGTTCATCTTCTAAACTCTGTATCCTAGCCTCTGCTGCTTTGACTTGCACCTCCCACTTCATGCTTTCCATATCTATCCTCTCTTCCATTCTCATGCTAAGTTCTTCTAGTTTCTTTTCCCATTCATGTTCCCTTTTTATGAGCTCTGCTGCCCAATCTTCCTTTGCAGTTCCCTCCTCCTGTCCCTTGGTTTTTCTTGTTGCTCTCTGGCAACCCATTTTTGTTTTATCCTGATTGCCTCAGAGTGGGAAACCTATGTAATTCTGTATGTTAGGTTAGTAGTGTGTATGTCAGAGTGTGTAACTGTGGCTATGTGGGAGAGGAGTATTTAGGGGGAAATATGGGGAGTGGGAAGGAGGGAGAAGCAAGTTGGTGAGTGGGAGAGGGAGAGGGGGAAGGAGGGAGAGGTGGGGAGGAGGAGGGTGAAAGAGGGAGGGGAGGGATCAGGGGAAGGAGTGAGATGTCGGTGGGGAGGGGGGAGTGTGTGAGTCTGGATATGTGTGTGTGTATGTGTGTGTGTGTGTGTGTGTGTGTGTGTGTGTGTGTGTGTGTGTGTGTGTGTGTGTGTGTGTGTATGTTGTGTTGTGTGTGTGTGTGTGTGTGTGTGTGTGTGTGTGTGTGTGTGTGTGTGTGTTGTGTGTGTTGTGTGTGTGTGTGTGTGTGTGTGTGTGTGTGTGTGTGTGTTGTGTGTGTGTGTGTGTGCGTGTGTGTGTGTGTGTGTGTGTGTGTGTGTGTGTGTGTGTGTGTGTGTGTGTGTGTGTGTGTGTGTGTGTGTGTGTGTGTGTGTGTGTGTGTGTGTGTGTGTGTGTGTGTGTGTGTGTGTGTGTGTGTGTGTGTGGTGTGTGTGTGTGTGTGTGTGTGTGTCTGTGTGTGTGTGTGTGTGTGTGTGTGCTAAAAACCTGTAAATCTTAACAGTTTAGAAAACATTGTTGTTAACAGCTGCTGGAGACTGTCGTAACAGTGTGACGATAATTTGGCAATGATGAGGCAGGGTAAAAGGGCAGGGTAATTGGGCAGGGTGATTGTGGCAGTGTGATGGGGCAGTGATGGTGGCAGTGTGACGGGGCAGTGTAATGGGGCAGTGATGGTGGCAGTGTGACGGGGCAGTGATGGTGGCAGTGTGACGGGGCAGTGTAATGGGGCAGTGATGGTGGCAGTGTGACGGGGCAGTGTAATGGGGCAGTGGTGGTGGCAGTGTAATGGAGCAGTGATGGGGTAGTGATGGGCCAGGGTGATGGAGCAGTGATAGGGCAGTGATGGGCCAGGGTGATGGGACAGGCTGATATTGCAGTGATGGGAGAGTGTACCTACTAATGACCGTGTAAGTGACTCAGGTGTTGTGACTAACTTCTTCCCAAGTTAATTACAGGTGGGCGACACAGCTGGTAACACTTTATAATGGTGCTTCCCCCTCACCACTTGTCTCCCTCACCACTATCTGTGTCTCCCTCACCACTATCTGTGTCTCCCTCACCGCTGCTACGGTGAAAGCCTGTGACGAAAACAGTGAATAATTGAGGGCAGGCGTGTGGGAGTGTTGGTCAGGTGTAAACCTAGTGACTGACCCCACACACACACACACACACTCAGCAAACTGTGTTGCCGATCAGTGGTCTAGGATACGGGGTCAGGAGCTGAACCTCGACCTCCGCCAACACAAATTGTTGGTAAGAAAGGAGGCTGATGACTACATAGTAGACACATGCCAGACTTGGAGTCCCAAGGTGGTGATGGCAGTGATGTACAACCCTCCACTAAACAGCAAAAGATGACAACAACAGAGCGATGGTGGACATATTAGCTGTGATGGCCAGAAGAGTCCACATGAGTAGGCACCTCTGATGATCACCGGAGACTTACTGGACAAGGAGACAGACCGGGAGAACCTAGAACCCCATGGGAGACCAGAAACGTGGATAAGTTCATTCGTTAAAATCTAAGGAAAAAACGAGAGAGAGAGAGAGAGAGAGAGAGAGAGAGAGAGAGAGAGAGAGAGAGAGAGAGAGAGAAAGACATCCTACTGGGGCAAGTGTATCACAAGGAAGCGTTCTGGAACCATTGTTATGGAATGTCTACTTCAATGACCTTCATCTCGTCCCAGAATCCCATGCATATGCAGACAACTGTACAGTGACATTCACTTATCCAAGAGAAGAAATGCCAGCTGCTCTAAGCTACATCAATCATCAGCTAAGAGCTATATCAGCTTGGGGAAATAGACGGCAAGTAACATTTGCATCTGAGAAAACACAAATGATGATCTCTAGGCATCATGATGGTAATGCCGGTGCAGTAGTAAGGATTAATGGGAGGGTGTTGGCACCTGGGGAAGAAGTTGATATCCTTGGGGTGAAATTTGACTCCAAACTGACCATGAAAAACCACTTTGTAAATCTTGCAAACAAGGCAGCCAGGAAGCTTACAGCACTTCGCCGTATCTCGCATCTGCTTGACAGTAGGGGTCGCAAGATTTTGTACGAGGCACAAGTACGCTCACACCTTGAGTATGCTCCACTTTCTTGGTTCGCCTGCCCCCCTTCTCATCTGCGACTGCTTGACAGAGTAGAGAACAGAGCAAGACGTCTCATCTCTCGCCTGGACCAATCCTGGATAGATCTGTCATTTCAGCAGAGCCTTCAACACAGGAGGGATGTGAGTGGCCTTACTGTTATGTACAAGGCCAATATTGTCAAAGCACCACATTTGGATCCACTTCGAGGACAGCGTGAAGCAAGCTTCTATACCACAAGACGGGCAGAAAGCAGCAACTTCACTCTGGCTGTACCCTCCTACAGAACATCACTTCATCTGAGATCATTTATCCCTAGGATGACTCGAGTATGGAACACATTCATACAGCATTATATCAACGAGATAAAGTCAGTTGATCAGATGAGAATGCTGGCCCACAGATGGCTCCAACTTCATCCTGTTCTTTACTTGTATGTTTCATAACAATAAAAATGCTTTCCAATTAGCTGATGTAGGTAACAGGTCTTAGCTTGTCAATAAAGTTAGGAATTCTTAACCTGTAAACAGCTTGTCAACAAAGCTAGGGATCCTTAACCTAACCTTGTCAAACCCTATATACGTACCGCATAAAAGTCTGGGACAAAGGCTAGAGAATAGGGCAGGAATAACAGGGATACAATGGATCAAGGAATACCTAATTAACGCGAAGGACGAGTAATTGTCCGAGAAGAGGTGTCAGATTATGTGCGAGTGACAGTGGTGTTCCACAAGGATCAATACTACGACCGGTACTATTTCTTGTATACATGATCGACATGACAGAAGGAATAGTCAGAGGTATACCTGTTCGCAGATGATGTTAAACTAATAAGGAAAATACCAGCAGGTGTAGACCAGGAAAGACTACAAATGGACGGGGACAACCTGCAGATCTGGTATGAATGGCTATTGGAATTTAACCTCAACAAGTCAAAAGTTTTGAAGGGCAAAGAAGACTGCAGACGGACTACAGACTCAGGGCACAAAATCTGCAAACCTCACTCAAGAAGGACATTAGGGTGAATATTGTGACGAGCGTATCTCCTGAGGCGCACATCAACCATATAACTGCTGCAGCAAATGCGCTTCTGGCAAATTTAAGATCAGCTTTCAGAAATATATGGAATGAGTCATCCACGACACTATACCGTGTACGTAAAACTATACTGGGGTATGCAACATCAGTGTGGAACCCATATCTGGTTAAGCATGTCAAGAAATTAAGAGAAACTTCAGAGGCTGGCAACGAGACTAACCCCGAAGCTAAGGGGTGTATCACACTAGGAAATATTAAAAACATAAGAAGGAACACTGCAGCAGGCCTACTGGCCCATGCGAGGCAGGTTCAATTCTCCCACCGGCTTAAGCCAATGCCTTGACCTAGTCAGGTCAGTCACATTCGCTTAAGGGAGGAGCAAGGCATCCGACCTAGTAGCACAAGCTAGTCAGGTCCAACTCACACCCACCCACACTCACTCATGTATTTATCCAACCTGTTTTTAAAACTACACAACGTCTTAGCTTCTATGACGGTACTCGGGAGTTTGTTCCACTCATCCACAACTCTATTACTAAACCTGATGACACTGGAGGACAGGAGAACTAGGGGGTGATACGATAACAACGTACGAAGCACTGAGAGGAACTAAGAGGTGGACAGGGACAGATTGTTTGAGAGAAAGGGAAACAAGAACACGAGGGCACTGCTGGAAGTTGAAAACACAAATGAATAACAGGGATGTTAGGAAGTATTTCTTCAGTTTAGAGAAGTCAGGAAGTGGAACGACCTGGACAGTGAAGTGGTAGAGGCATTTAAAAGAGGTACGATAAGGCTCTCGAAGCCAGGAGAGAGTGAACCTAATAGTGACCGGTGAAGAGGCGAGGTCAGGAGCTGAGACCCGCCTTGATAAAGGTGAGAAAACACACACCATATTGTATATGGTACACAATACCGACAAGATGAAGAATTAGACACATGTGCAACATCTGGGTATTTTTATTATAGATGTTTCGCCATTCAGTGGCTTTATCAATACAGATTCAAGGACATAATGGGAAGACTGTAGAATTATATATAAAAGATGAAGTAAT
>NC_091334.1:17246128-17291128 GCF_038502225.1 Cherax quadricarinatus
CAGTGTCTCTGTTCCCTTCTCTCAGGACCCATAGAGAGATATTATCTGGTCCCACTATCTTCGGTTCTCTGATAATCTTCCTGTTTTCTCTGAGAATACCTCCTTAAATTTCTTGTTGAGCTCCTCACAGACTTCCTGGTCATTGCTTGTTAGTTTTCCTTCCATCTTCATACTAATTATCTGGTCTGTTACTGTTGTCTTCCTCCTGGTATAGCTGAGTAATAACTTTGAACCGGATCTGTCTTTCAGTGCTGTCATTCTCAAATTGTCAGTGGCCATTCTTCTTACTCATGCATATTCCTTTCTCGCTCTTCTGCTAAATTCCTCGTTTTCCTGAGTTCTTTACCCTCTACATTGTTTCCATGCTTTATCACATTTAGTTTTGGCCTCTCTACACCTTGTGTAAACCATGAACTCACTCTCTTCTTCCCATTACTTCTTTATCTCCTGGTTATGAATTTCTCCTCTGCCTCCGGGCACTTTCCGACCACATCCTCCATCATCTCATTCGCCGTCTTCCCATTTGGTTACCTGAAACACTGCGTCTTAGTCAGGAATTGCTTCATACCTGTGTAGTCCCCTCTTTTGAAGTTTAGCTCCTCATACCCTTCCCACACTGCTCTTCTCTCCACTCGGAGTGAATACAAGGTCCAGCCTTGCTGGTTTATCCTCTCTCTCTCTCTTGCTATTTTCTTTAGTTGTTGGTATCTCAGCTCTCCATGTTTACTTCCACAAGGTATTCAAAACTCGGAACCTTGTGGTCACCAGCACCGAGGGGCCTTTCATATGTAACATTTCCTATGTCAGAACCACTTAGGGTGAATACAAGGTACAGCCTTGCTGGTTCATCTGAATCCTGTGCTGTGCACCCAGCAGTCAAGAAAAGCTTGCCCTCGTCAATACTTTCTGCACCCTGAATACTTTCTGTGCCCTGAACGATACTCTCTGCACCCTGAACAATAATTTCTGCACCCTGAACGATACGTTCTGCACCCTGAACGATAAATTCTGCACCCTGAACGATACGTTCTGCACCCTGAACAATACTCTCTGCACCCTGAACGATAAGTTCTGCACCCTGAACGATACGTTCTGCACCCTGAACGATAAATTCTGCACCCTGAACGATACGTTCTGCACCCTGAACGATAAGTTTTGCACCCTGAACGATACGTTCTGCACCCTGAACGATAAGTTCTGCACCCTGAACGATACGTTCTGCACCCTGAACGATACTCTCTGCACCCTGAACGATAAGTTCTGCACCCTGAACGATAAGTTCTGCACCCTGAACGATAAGTTCTGCACCCTGAACGATACTTTCTGCACCCTGAACGATAAGTTCTGCACCCTGAACGATAAGTTCTGCACCCTGAACGATACTTTCTGCACCCTGAACGATAAGTTCTGCACCCTGAACGATAAGTTCTGCACCCTGAACGATACTTTCTGCACTCAGTAGTCAGGACAAATGTTTCCTCGTAAGTCTAATAATAATAATAATAATAATAGTGAAGGTTTTTTACACAGTTCAATTTACACTGTAAGATCAGTTAGTTTTCTTCAGCTCATTTCAAAGTCCAGGGCATCCACCTCCCAGGATGCCACCCACACCACCTAACTTACAGCAGTGTGTAAGATGACTTACTCCTAGGTCTCGCCCTGCCCAGTGTGTGACCTACGGGAGTTTACCACCACCCAGGTACCTATATACTGCTGGGTGAACAAAGGAAGTAGGTGCAGGGAGACCTGAACATGTGTCTGGGGTGTAACGCTTTCCTCTAGATAATAATAATAATACTAATAATAATAAAGAAGAAGAAGAAGAAGAAGAAGAAGAAGAAGAAGAAGAAGAATAGATGTACTTCGGTCACTGCGTGATCTGAGGAAGGTATCCCCATATTTCAAAACCCCATTCCACTGAGCCTCAGTGAACGCGACTGGAATAGTACAGAGTGTGGCAGAAGTTGATAATGCAGTTACAGTATGAGCGTTCAAGAGAAAAAGAAGAGACATTTACAAGTAATCACATGGAAACTAACATCCAAATTTCTCCTATAAAAAGTATAAACTTATAGGTTGTCATCCTTATAGAGCGCAAACTTATAGGCTGTCATCCTTCTTACAGTGTAAACTCATAGGCTGTCAGCCTTCTTATCCAGAATAAATTTACGGACTGTCATTCTTATAGTGTAAACCTACAGGCTATAATCCTTCTTATACAGTGGAAACTTACAGGCTGTCACCCTTCTTATAGAATACATCAGCATTGAAATTTGAAGGCGATAAGACGAGGCGCTGAATGGAAATCAATATCACTATTTATATAATAAAATGGTCAAAGTGGAACTTAAGCGGCTCAATTACTCCGCGAACCTTGTTTTTCTGAACCATGGTTGACAAGCTTGAATCCGGTCAGCAGACACATTCTCCACCTATCGCCCAGAGATTCCAACGATTCCAAGCTTGAAGAATAACACAGCTTGAAAGCATGCTTGAGGCTGCCCAGTTTTGATGCATGTGTGGCGGAGTGATGTAGAGCGTCACTTGGGTTCCTTGCCAGCCTTCCCTGATGTGTCTTCGAATCCTGCTCTGTTGCAATCTTTCACTGTTATATATCCGTTTGTTTCTGCGTCGTGGTGCACTGATATATACATCACTTGTTAGGAGACAGGAGTTTACAACGACTGTATATGCTCTAAGTCGAACCCAAACGTCATCGTAGCACCTCTCTCCCATGTGCCGGTTATTTGTGTATTGTTCCAGTCACGGTATTGTGACTTTTTTGTTCTTTAATCGTTTATTAGACTGATAAAAAGAATGTTAGTACATTGACAAATTTTGCCACTCAGCAGGTAAGTTTAATGGGCACGTCAGTTTCCCCTGTCTTCTGATAATGTCATTTTTCCATTGTAATCTACCTTGTCCATAATTATCATCGCATTTGTTTTGTCAGATTTCGCAAGGTGAAGTTTGGGATCTTTCCTTAATTCATGGTGCGACACAATTCTCCTCAAATATTTGTTAAGTTATACCATGAATTAAGGAAAGATCCTGGACTTTACCTTACAAAAGCAGACAAAGCAAATGCGATAATAATTATGGGCAAAGTAGATTACAGGGGAAAAATAAACATAATATTAGGAGACAGTGAAACTCAGGCGCCTCTTAATGGTTACTGCCCAGTCAGTGCCCCGGCATTAAGACGTTCAGAAGAAATACTCAAGATATATTTAACGTGATTTAATGGGAGTCGAAAGTTCACACTATTTTACACATAAAATTGTTGAAATTGTACTATCCACTTTCACGGAAACTGGAGGAGCCTTGTTGGAGCATCAAGGTACCTTGTTTGATGGTCAATACACTTTGTTTGAAGGTCAAGGTACTTGGATGATCAATGCACCTTGTTTGAGCATCAAGGCAGCTTCCCACAGCCTGCCTTCACCATCATTATTACTGTATTCCTTCACCTTTTCTTTATTCTTCCAGCTCCTCCTCCTCTTCCCACCCCCTCCTCCTTCTCTTCCTCTTCCTACTCCTTTTCCTCTTTTGTCTTATCCGGTTCGGATAGTTAATGAGTGGGCAACCCCCTGAAGACCCACACCTGCCGTCACTACGCTTGCTGCCTCATCTACCACACCTGTCATCACACCTGCCTTCACCACATATTTGCTGCCTTATCTACCACACCTGTCATCACACCTGCCGTCACTACGCTTGCTGCCTCATCTACCACACCTGTCATCACACCTGCCATCACACCTGCCTTCACCACATATTTGCTGCCTTATCTACCACACCTGTCATCACACCTGCCGTCACTAAGCTTGCTGCCTCACCTACCACACCTGTCATCACACCTGCCTTCACCACATATTTGCTGCCTTATCTACCACACCTGTCATCACACCTGCCGTCACTAAGCTTGCTGCCTCATCTACCACACCTGCCGTCACTACGCTTGCTCCCTCACCTACCACACCTGTCATCACACCTGCCGTCACTACGCTTGCTGCCTCATCTACCACACCTGTCATCACACTTGCCTTCACATATTTGCTGCCTTATCTACCACACCTGTCATCACACCTGCCGTCACTACGCTTGCTGCCTCATCTACCACACCTGTCATCACACCTGCCTTCACACTTGCTGCCTCATCTACCACACCTATCATCACACCTGCCTTCACCACACCTGTCATCACACCTGCCGTCACTACGCTTGCTGCTTCACCTACCACACCTGTCATCACACCTGCCGTCACTACGCTTGCTGCCTCATCTACCACACCTGTCATCACACCTGCCGTCACTACGCTTGCTCCCTCACCTACCACACCTGTCATCACACCTGCCGTCACTACGCTTGCTGCCTCATCTACCACACCTGTCATCACACCTGCCGTCACCACACCTGTCATCACACCTGCCGTCACCACACCTGTCATCACACCTGCCGTCACTACGCTTGCTGCCTCATCTACCACACCTATCATCACACCTGCCTTCACCACACCTGTCATCACACCTGCCGTCACTAAGCTTGCTGCCTCATCTACCACACCTGTCATCACACCTGCCGTCACTACGCTTGCTGCCTCATCTACCACACCTATCATCACACCTGCCTTCACCACATATTTGCTGCCTTATCTACCACACCTGTCCCCAACACTTCTGCTCCCCACCACACCTGTCGCCTCCCACCTACCCGTCCACTCCTAGCCCAACACTCGTACTGTAAAGCTGCACCTCACACCCGCCACCCACACCCGCCACCCACACCTGCCACCCAGCGTGTGGTGGTGAGGTCTGGCTTGAGGCTCGGACCGCCGAGAGAGCAAGCCGGACCCTCCAGGAGGGACCAGGGTGAGTGGAAGACATACCAGAGGTAGAGGTAGAGAGAGAGAGAGAGAGAGAGAGAGAGAGAGAGAGAGAGAGAGAGAGAGAGAGAGAGAGAGAGAGAGAGAGAGAGAGAGAGAGAGAGAGAGAGAGAGATGGAGTGCAGGTATGGAGGAAGAGACGGCTGGTAAGGTAGGTAGACGGAGAGTAGGTCTACCTACCTACCTGGTAAGTTGAGAAATTGGACAGGGAGGGAAAGATAGAGGATAAGTAAGGAGCGAAAGAGGGCAAAGAGTGAGGATGGGCAAAAGGAAAGGTAGATAAAGATGAAACAGATAGGAAAGAAGAGCAGGTGAGGAGGGAGGATAGAGGGAAGGTAGATACGAATGAAGGACAAATAAGGAGTTCTGGATGGAAGGAAGATGAAGTGGGTGGGTGGGAAGGAGGGCAGACAGGGAAGGCAGACAGGAATTAAGGAAAAGTAAGGAGGGTAGGATGGAAGGCAGGTAAAGGGGGAGGGCAGTTAGAGAGGGAAGGCAGATAGGAGTGAAGGACAGGTAAGGAGGGGAGGGAAGGTAGAGGGAGGTAGGGAGGGCCATCAGACACACACAAGGCAACAAAAGTTGCGGGTGCGCGGCGCGGGGCGGCACTGGGCGGCGCGGGGCGGTGCGGGCGGCCACACATACAAGGTGTTGGGCCGATGAAGACATTGGGCGGGCGGCTGGTCAGCCTCGCCCTCCCTCATTATCCTCCATTACCTCCTCTGGCCGCCCACGCTCCTCCACTATCTCTCCCTCTCATCACCCGCCTCCTCCTCCTCCTCCATCTCCGCTACCTCACAAGACGCTCTCGGTATTAAGATATTACCAGTAATATCCCGCAAAATTCTCCTACGTCTGGGCCCTCTGGAGAAATCGCTAACAACTCTCTCCATCATTCTTCTTAGGCGGACACTGCTGGAAAATCACCCTTCAGGTGGTAAACACGCCTCGGCCAACCAATGATAACGTCCCCTCTATCGTTAACTCTTCTCTGATTGGCTGCCGAGGAGTGGTATGTCCACACTTGTTAGTTACGTGATGAAATCTCCCGAGGCTAGGCTGCTGGCCGGCTCCTCGGCCAATGGGAACCCGGCTAGGGACAATGGTGGATTGTGATTGGTGGAGAGAGGGTGTGTCAGGGCGCCAGGAGGGGAGATAACGAGGAGGCGACTTGGCAGTTTTTCTCTCATGTAAAGTGGCTCAGAAATTATCGTCTTAATGCCTAACATTTATCAACATTCTTCATCCCCGGAGGAAGAGGAAGGTAATATTGTACGTGGAATGTAGTGTCAGCGGCTGGGCTTACTCCTCACCTCTCATGCCTCACCTCACTCCTCACCTCTCACCTCTAAAACCCCACACTAATGTGATGTTGCTCCAGCCCCATCATCAACTTGAGATGGAATTTGAGTGTATAAGTTTTGTAATTTCTTTAATGTGTAACTCGGTATATTTATCTGCTGGGCTAATGCAGGAGTCTCCAGATCATAAGTGCTGAACTTAACTCCTCCACTAATAATAATTGATGATCTGGGGTTTGGCCTTATCTCCTCTGATGATCTCAGGTTTCTGGTAGACCCCCAACCCCCCCTGAGACAAATCTTATTGGTTCATCTTGATGCATGTAGCAGGACATGTCTGATTAGTTACTTTTAGCTGGAGCAGAGCAATGGAGCTTTCTAAGAAGCTTTCGATTCATTTTTGGATCAGTGGTGAGCTGGAGAATAGGGAGGTCAAGCTGTCTCTACCTTTCTCTTTTGGGACTTGGTAATGGCCCAGGAGGAGACCGAAACGTCGTCTGAGGGCTCCTCTGCAAATAGTGAACAGTAATTTCAATTAGATCAGACGTGTGCAACAGTAATAAAATAAAATAATAAAAATAAAATCTTTAGTTCCACAAGCTGATATATTACTATATAGAAAGTCCCTTGTTATGCAGAACATTCCAGGGAAATTAGGTCACTTTCTCTAGAATGCGACCCACACCATTCGACTAACATCCAGGTACCTATTATACTGATGGGTAAACATGGACAGCAGGTGTCTTAAAGGAAACACGTTCTAGTGCTTCCACCCGTGATGAAATTAAGACACATGTGCAACATCTGGGTATCTTTATTGTAGACGTTTCGCCATCCAGTGGCTTTATCAATACAAATTCCAGGACATAACTTGAAGATAGTAGAACTATGTACAGAAGATGAGGTAATCAGTCCCTCAACCTAGGAGTAGGTGCGAAGAGCACCATAGCACCGTAGTCTCCACGACTATGGTGCTCTTCGCACCTACTCCTAGGTTGAGGGACTGATTACCTCATCTTCTGTACATAGTTCTACTATCTTCAAGTTATGTCCTGGAATTTGTATTGATAAAGCCACTGGATGGCGAAACGTCTACAATAAAGATACCCAGATGTTGCACATGTGTCTTAATTTCATCTTGTCGGTATTGTATACCATTCTTGCACAGCTTCCACCCGTACCGAGGATAGAACCAGGGACCTCAATGTGTAAACTGAGTGCGCTAGCAATCAAGCTGCGGGACACCCCATTGTTTTCATCAGTCGAATACAGAGGTAGTAAATATGAAGACAGCAGGAGCAGTGGGGAGGTAAAGATGATGTGATCAGTCCATCAACCTTGAAGTACTTAGCAGATACAATCAGTCCCTTCAGCCTAGAGATGTGTTTAACTTGATAAGTCTTGAAACAACGTAAAGCTGAAGGTTAGGTTAGATAAGATTGTTCAGGGAACAGGACAAGTGTTTCCTGACGCGGGTCTTAAGTCATAGTCATCATGAAAAAGCGCTAAACCCGAAGGGATTATAAAGCACCTGTGGGGGAGGATGGAAGGCATCCAAGCTTAATTCAGGGAAGCGGAACACAGTTCCAATTCCCTATATCAAGAGCCCCACACCAGCATCAAGGAATCTTCCTTGAGGGGGATCCGCCACTGGAGCCATTGGTCATCTGACCAAGGCCTTCCGCTGGCTTTACCCGTCCACCCTCATTAAAAATTAAGGCATAAGTATCTTTATATGGTGAAGATGATAGGAGAATGGAGCCTTGTATAGTGTCAAAGATGAGGTGCGGAGAATGGAGAACGAGGCCGCTAGTAGAAGTAGGAACATGAGAACTGAGGAGTACTGCAGCAAGCCTATTGGCCCAGGCTAAGCAGGTCCTCCAATCCAACTGTTCTCACTCATAACTAGTAGTTGGGCAATGAAGTTACAGAACATGTAATCTGTACCGGACAGGTATCTATATGATAACGGTATACAATACCGACACTGATAAGATGTATGTGCAACAGTTTTGTATCTTCATTCCGAAACGTTTCGCCTACACCAGTAGACTTCATCAGTCGAATACAAAGGTGCACATGTATTGTATACAATACCGACAACAGAAGAATTTGATACATGTGCAACATCTGGGTATTTTTGCTGTAGACATTTCACTATCCAGTGGCTTTATCAGTACCAGATGATTACTTCATCTTTTGTATATAGTTCTACTGTTTTCCAATTGTGTCCTTGAATTTGTATTGATAAAGCCACTGGATGGCGAAACGTCTACAACAAAGATACCCAGATGTTGCACGTGTGTCTATTTCTTCATCGACTACAAAGGTGGTAAGTATGGAGAGTTACAGATGATGTGATCAGTCTATCCGGTAATTTCAACTGCGACAGTCGAAACATTTACTGCAGTGGGGAAGCCTAGCTGCCGGGGATGAGTTTCTCTGGTGTTTCAGGGGCACGTAAGTTCTCCTGTCTACTAATAAAATGTTCATTTTTCCACAATAATCTATCTTGTCCATAATTACTATCGCATTTGATTTGTTTCGTAAGCAATTGGACGGATATAGAACCTTCCCCACCCACCCCCTGGACCCATATGATTCATACTGTTTTAACGCTTCCCGGTTATGATAAAAGGCGCAAACCCTCCCAGATACAAAGAAGAGTTTTTACTGTGAACGTTTCCCCTCTATGTGGGGCTGTAGTTTGACAATGAGCGAAACATAGCTACACTAACAACGTGGTCTGCATCCCATGTCTTCTCTATCTTATATCCAACCCCTCTCGCGTGCCCTAAGTACACTATAGAGGAGGAGCTTGGACATGGGTGAAATTCCACAGTCACTTAAAACAACGGATATAGCCCCACTCCATAAAGGTGGCAGCAAAGCATTAGCTAAGAACTATAGACCAATAGCTCTGACGTCCCACATCATAAAAATCTTTGAAAGAGTGCTAAGAAGCAGGATTGCAAATCACCTGGATTCCCAAAATCTGCACAATCCAGGGCAACATGGGTTCAGGGCAGGTCGCTCCTGCCTCTCACAACTACTGGATCACTATGACATGGCCTTGGATGCACTGGAAGAAAATCAGAATGCAGATGTAATATACACAGACTTTGCAAAAGCATTTGACAAATGCGATCATGGCGTAATAGCCCATAAAATACGTGCTAAAGGAATAACTGGGAAAGTGGGGAGATGGATCTTCAACTTCCTAACAAATCGAACACAAAGAGTAGTGGTCAACAGAGTTAAATCGGAGGCTGCCATAGTGAAGAGCTCTGTTCCACAAGGCACAGTACTCGCCCCCATCTTATTCCTTATCCTCATATCAGACATAAACAGAGATATACACCACAGCACCGTATCATCCTTTGCGGATGATACTAGGATCTGCATGAGGCTGTCATCTGCTGAGGACGCGGTTAATCTCCAAGAAGATATAAACAAAGTTTTCCAGTGGGCAACGGTAAACAATATGATGTTCAATGAGGACAAATTCCAACTACTCCGTTATGGAAAACTGGAGGAGATAATAACTAGAACAGAGTATACTACTGACTCCGGCCACACAATAGAGCGGAAAAATAATGTAAGGGACCTGGGAGTAGTAATGTCTGAGGATCTCACTTTCAAGGATCACAACAGTGCCACGATCGCACGTGCAAAGAAAATGATAGGATGGATAATGAGAACTTTCAAAACGAGAGATGCCAAGCCCATGATGATCCTTTTCAAATCACTTGTTCTCTCTAGGCTGGAATACTGCTGTACATTAACATCTCCATACAAAGCAGGTGAAATCGCAGATCTAGAGAGTGTACAGAGATCCTTTACTGCACGTATAATTTCTGTCAAGCACCTTAACTACTGGGAACGCTTGGAAGCACTTGACTTGTACTCGTTGGAACGCAGGAGGGAGAGATATATCATAATCTACACTTGGAAAATCTTGGAAGGAATGGTCCCAAATCTGCACACAGAAATCACTCCCTACGAAAGTAAAAGACTGGGCAGGCGATGCAAAATGCCGCCAATAAAAAGTAGGGGCGCCATTGGTACACTAAGAGAAAACACCGTAAGTGTCCGGGGCCCAAAACTGTTCAACAGCCTCCCATCAAGCATTAGGGGAATTGCCAATAAACCCCTGGCTGCCTTCAAGAGAGAGCTGGACAGATACCTAAAGTCAGTGCCGGATCAGCCGGGCTGTGGCTCGTACGTCGGACTGCGTGCGGCCAGCAGTAACAGCCTAGTTGATCAGGCCCTGATCCATCGGGAGTCCTGGTCATGGACTGGGCCGCGGGGGCGTTGATCCCCGCAATAACCTCCAGGTAACCCAGTGATGCACCTAGTTATAACCTACCACCCAGTGTGATGCACCGAGTTATAACCTACCACCCAGTGTGATGCACCTAGTGTTACAACCTACCACCCAGTGTGATGCACCTAGTGTTACAACCTACCACCCAGTGTGATGCATCTAGTGTTACAACCTACCACCCAGTGTGATGCACCTAGTGTTACAACCTACCACCCAGTGTGATGCACCTAGTGTTACAACCTACCACCCAGTGTGATGCATCTAGTGTTACAACCTACCACCCAGTGTGATGCATCTAGTGTTACAACCTACCACCCAGTGTGATGCACCTAGTGTTACAACCTACCACCCAGTGTGATGCACCTAGTGTTACAACCTACCACCCAGTGTGATGCATCTAGTGTTACAACCTACCACCCAGTGTGATGCATCTAGTGTTACAACCTACCACCCAGTGTGATGCATCTAGTGTTACAACCTACTACCCAGTGTGATGCATCTAGTGTTACAACCTACCACCCAGTGTGATGCACCTAGTGTTTCTTTTCTCTCCCACCCAGTGTCTTCCATCACAAAAAAAAACGGTGTGCTCCCTGGGCGCCACCATCTGTCGTCAGTGCTAAATTCTGGATACAACATTCTTGTGGTCTGACAGAGTGCTGTTGTCGGTGCTAACTTCAGTACCCAGTCCCTGAGACTCCTAACAGTCCTTAACATGGTCCCTAACATAGGTCCTAACATAATCACTAATATAGTCCCTAAGAGAGCCTAAGAGTCCCTAACTTTTCATTTCACAGTTTGCGTCATGAGGAGCACATTGTGCCTTATGAGGAAGATAGGCTATCCTCCTAGAACTGCCCTGTGGATATTGTCTTCTATATGATCTGCTGCCATGGCTCCCAACATTACGGTCTGCCGTCATGCCTCCCAACATTACGGTCTGCTGCCATGCCTCCCAACATTACGATCTGCCATCATGCCTCCCAACATTACGGTCTGCTGCCATGCCTCCCAACATTACGATCTGCCGTCATGCCTCCCAACATTACGGTCTGCCGTCATGCCTCCCAACATTACGATCTGCCGTCATGCCTCCCAACATTACTGTCTGCTGCCATACCTCCCAACATTACGGTCTGCCATCATGCCTCCCAATATTAAGGTCTGCTACCATGCGTTCCAACATTACTGTCTGCTGCCATACCTCCCAACATTACGGTCTGCCATCATGCCTCCCAATATTAAGGTCTGCTACCATGCGTTCCAACATTACTGTCTGCTGCCATACCTCCCAACATTACGGTCTGCCATCATGCTTCCCAATATTAAGGTCTGCTACCATGCGTTCCAACATTACTGTCTGCTGCCATACCTCCCAACATTACGGTCTGCCATCATGCCTCCCAATATTAAGGTCTGCTACCATGCGTTCCAACATTACTGTCTGCTGCCATACCTCCCAACATTACGGGCTTCCATCATGCCTCCCAATATTAAGGTCTGCTACCATGCGTCCCAACATTACTGTCTGCTGCCATACCTCCCAACATTACGGTCTGCTGTTATGGAGAATTAGGACACACACAGACCAAATCTATTTTATATCTTTCAATGAGACCAATATGCTAAAATACACAAATACGTCAAACTTGAAGCCACTCAGATGTTGTGTTATCATCGTTGAAGGGTTGATACTAGACAGATGTGACACTCAGAAATTAAAGAATGTAAAGCAGTATGTCAATTTTTCAATTTCGTAAAAAAAAAAAGGGGGAACTACACAGGCTACAATCAGTTCAAACTTTTCTCCATATATAACTGACCACCATTTAAGACAGTAAATAGAGCAAATTTTATATAAGCTTAGTGTTTATAACATATAAATTTTTTACCAATAGTCTTGGGGTTACACAGATATTATAACAGAAACATAAAATAATATTAAGTTGATTTAACTTAGGATAACCAAATAAAGTCAAATAATGAAACTTATTACTGATCATAAGAGACTTTGTCCAATTATTTCTCCGCAACCAATTTAATTAATAAATTGGCACATGATAACTTACACAGCCTAACTTCAAGAAATTGTTACACAAAATCCAATACAATTTGTGCCTACACAGCCTTAACCTATGAACCGTTCCATCTATTTTATACGATACATCAACTATTGTTGTAATTCACTACTGTTATATTTTAATCAAGAGGAAAGCGCTAAACCCGTATTGTATACCGGTGTTTTATACCTTTCATGTGGATGTCACATAGCGCTTGTAGAATGAGAGGCATTCAAATTCGATCCCAGCAAGGGGAGGATAAGTCCAGTTCCTTGGATCAAGAGCCCCTCACCAGCACCTAGGCAAAATAATGCAATAGGGTATAATAATAGTATACCAATTCGAGATTAAACGTGACAAAATGGCATGTACACACTCCATTAAATACCCCCACATTCTTCTGAGTAGGAAACAACATTACTGTAAGTTTGAAGCCGATAGAATGAGGCGTTTTCGGGTACTAAAATACAATTTTTAAGACCGTGAACAAAAATGCTGTAGACACAAATAGTTCAGAGAACCGACAAGTTTATATATTAGACACATGTGCAACACTTGGGTATCTGTATTGTGGGAATGTTTAGCCACACAGTGGCTTCATCAGTCCTGTACAGAGAAGACTGGTTGAAGATCAGGAGTTTGAGGTAATCAGTCTATCAGAATGATGGACTGAACCCATCGACTCCAGGCTGAGGGACTGATTACCTCAAACTTCTGATCTTCAACCATTCTCCTTTGTATGGACTGATAAAGCCACTGTGTGGCGAAACGTTTCCACAATCAAGATATCCAAGTGTTGCACATGTGTCTAATTAATCATCAAAAATGTTGCTGAGAATGATCGGAAAATAGGAAAGCCTTTCCTGGTTAAACTTTAAAACGCCTACCGTTTGGTTTTTATTAAAAAAAAATCCACTTTAATAAAATAAAAATAATATCGAAAAAATTGGTAGCCGCGCAGTCCAGAATTAATAGAAAAATACATACTATTAAGATGCGCCAGCATATAGGGTTTGAAGACGATCGGAAGAGGCGTTTTCAAGTTATTACATGGGAAATAATTTGCTTAATGAAACTGGTAAACTGAAATTTACACAGATAAAGTGAGTGACAAGCTTCTTTTTTTCTTTAATAAAGCCCTCCAATGGTAAAAGTTTGAAGCCGACCAAAAAAGGCATTCTCCAGTAACTGATCTGATTTCCAAAGATTCCAAATCTTTCAACAATTTCAATTAAATTTCAAATCTGCACCAACTAGAACTAATTTTATGGATTATAATTTTTCTTATAGAAGCGTCGTCAATAATATTCTGAAAACAGTTTGAAGAAACACTCTTTAGTTATTTAATAAAAAAATGTTATCGTTATTTATGTAATAAACATTGGAAAAAATGCGATTTATATCATCCAATGGAGCGTGGAGTTTGAAGCCGATCTGATGAGTAGTTCTCCGGTTATGGCAAAGATTACAACGATTCCATTTTTCTGTTTATTTTACTACAATAAAATTGCCTTTACTCAAACGAAAATTTAACATTATTATTATTATTATAATCAAGGGGGAAGCGCTAAACCCGGAGGATTATACACCGCCTGGGGGGGGGGGATATGTGGAAGGCATTCAGGCTTAATTCGGGGAACTGGAGCACAGATCCAATTCCCTAAATCAAGAGCCCCTCACCAACATCAAGGAACCTTCCTTGAGGGGTCGAAAATTTAAGAGACTATCGTGGCCCTAAGCTGCATCAGCCGTTCAATCTAGAAGTCGCTTAGAAGAGGTAAACTGAAAATTATTTAACGTGATTGAGCGGGAATAAAAATTACACACCATGTTTGTAGATGAATGGTTCAGAGAACCGACATGTTGATAAATTAGACACATGTGCAACTCTTGGGTATCTTTATTGAGGAAACGTTTCCTCAATAAAGATACCCAAGAGTTGCACATGTGTCTAATTTATCACACACCATTTTACACGCAAAATGGTCAAATCTGCACCAACACATTTGTAACGTCACTCTCCGCCGTCGTCGAATTTTTGGAACATTTTATAGAAGGTTTGAATCTCCGCCACTGAGTGTCTTGGGAGTTATACCAACCATTCTACGATTAATAAATAAGTTAAGTTATTCAGGTATACACAAATATAGATTATCATACATAGCAGCATATGTGTAGAGAACCTGAGATAACCCAAGTTAGACAAAGTCACTTATTTCCATTGGGGTCCTTTTAATACCTTATTTAATTATACTATAAAGGATAATATCTTATTATTATTATTATTATTATTATTATTATACTATAAAGGAGATAATATCTTATTATTATTATTATTATTATTATTATTATTATTATTATTATTATTATTATTATTATTATTATACTATAAAGGAGATAATATCTTATTATTATTATTATTATTATTATTATTATTATTATACTATAAAGGAGATAATATCATTATTATTATTATTATTATACTATAAAAGATAATATCTTATTATTATTATTATTAGTATTATTATACTATAAAGGAGATAATATCTTATTATTATTATACTATAAAGGGAAATGGGTTCAACAACTTTGGTCACAGAGCAGCTGCACATGCCAACTATTACAAGAATATGGTCCTCGTTACTGTTCACAAGTATTGAAAAATTTGAAGGTGAATGGATGAGGCGTTCTCGAGTTATGTGCGAAATAAAATTAAGAGAGGTACCCGGATCATAACAATGGTGATGGGTACCCAGATTATAACAAATGAGATAGTTGCCCTGCTTATAACAACTGAGACAGGTACTCTGCTTATAACAACTGAGACAGGTACTCTGCTTATAACAACTGAGACAGGTACTCTACTTATAACAAATGAGGTAGGTGCCCTGCTCACAAGAATAGTGATAGGTGGCCAGTTCCCCTCTGATAACGCACCCGATTATTGGATTATGCAACTCGGTAACCTTCGAGGGACAAAGGTGCCTTTTAAGGTCAGGATCCCAATGGAAATAAGTCATTTTGTATGATAATTGTACTTATGTGTACCTGTGCCTAAAAATCTTAAGGTTAATTGAGGGATCATCATACAAAGAAACTGAAGCTACCTTCCCCCTTCCTTAGATTAAACCTGATTCCTTCCCATTCCCCAGGCACTGCTGGATCCCCACGGGCTTGGCGCTTCCCCGTCAATACAGTAATAACCCCTCTTAAAATGGTTATTATTCACCAATTAGCCACACATTATAATGAAATTAGACATTTCACCCAACTTATATTTCACTATTTTTTATTATATATATATATATATATATATATATATATATATATATATATATATATATATATATATATATATATATATATATAATATATATATGTGTGTGTGTGTGTGTGTGTGTGTGTGTGTGTAGTGTAGAGGTACAAGTACATATGTACCAAACAGGTACACGTGCACTGCGCAGGATTTGTTATCTTGTGATCAAGGACACGGACATCACATGGTCATGTTATCACAGTCAGCAAGATAAGTGACCCTGATTCAACCTCAGTCTTTTATATTATGATCTCCAGTTTTTGACAAGGAGTCCCATGAAAAATATGTACACCAAATATACACAGCATTATATAAATTATATATTTGTGTAAGAATGGTATATAATACCGACAAAATGAAATTAAGACACATGTGCAACATCTGGGTATCTTTATTGTAGACGTTTCGCCAACCAGTGGCTTTATCAATACAAATTCTAGGACATAACTTGAAGACAGTAGGACTATATACAGAAGATGAGGTAATCAGTCCCTCAACCTAGGAGTAGGTGCGAAGAGCACCGCAGTCGTGGAGATTCTGAAGCAGAAGCAAGGAGCCTGGCGTTTATATAGTAACGTCAGGTGTAGCAGACGAGGGCATAGTCACTGGTAGGCGGGATTCCCCAGTGGAAGTAGGTCCTTCCCAAAGAGATGGGTTAGTTGTAGAGGTAGTTGTCGTAGCCGAGAAGGTTATGTACCTCTACAACTAACCCATCTCTTTGGGAAGGACCTACTTCCACTGGGGAATCCCGCCTACCAGTGACTATGCCCTCGTCTGCTACACCTGACGTTACTATATAAACGCCAGGCTCCTTGCTTCTGCTTCAGAATCTCCACGACTGCGGTGCTCTTCGCACCTACTCCTAGGTTGAGGGACTGATTACCTCATCTTCTGTATATAGTCCTACTGTCTTCAAGTTATGTCCTAGAATTTGTATTGATAAAGCCACTGGTTGGCGAAACGTCTACAATAAAGATACCCAGATGTTGCACATGTGTCTTAATTTCATAAATTATATATTTCTTTCAACAAACCGGCCGTAGCCCACAGAAGCAGGGTGGACCAAAAAGAAAAGTTTCTCTTTTCAAGTTTAGTAATGTATACAGAAGGGGTTACTAGCCCCTTGCTCCTGGCATTTTAGTCGCCTCCTACGACACGCATGGCTTACGGAGGAAGACTTCTGTTCCATTTCCTCATGGAAATAAGAGGAAATAAACAAGAACAAGAACTAGTAAGAAAATAGAAGAAAACCCAGAGGTGTTTATATATATATATTTGTTTGTACAATGTACATGCATGTGTAGTGTGACTTAAGTGAAGTAGAAGCAGCAAGTCCTACCTTAAATCTTGCATGTTTATGAGACAGAAAAAAAAGACACCACCAATCCTGCCAGAAATCCACCAGGTTCTCTCAGAGAACCTGAGAGAACCTGTGGCCGGTGACTGACCCGCACTGCGCTACTTGGAGAAAGCTTCCCCTGCTTCAGTTCCTACCTTGAAACATTACATAGCTCCTGATGACGCACTGAGAGGTGCGGCCTGCGGCCTTGTAGGAAATGCTTTTGCTTCATACGCTCAGTGTCCGTGGTTCTATTCCCCGGAAGGGTAGAAACACTGGGCGTGTTTCCTTACAGCTGTTGTCCCGTTCACCTAGCAAAAAAGTACGTACCTGGGTGTTAGTCGACTGGTGTGGGTCGCATCCTGGGGGACAAGATTGAGGACAAGATTGAGGGTGGTACTGGGTGAATAACCCTCCGGGGTTAAAAATCTTATCTTATCTCTCTTAAGATCTGGCCTATTGAGTGTATTAAATATATTTCAGCTGATTATAAGTTTTTGGTTCCCGTTTCTCATTGTGTGTGTGTGTGTGTTAGTTTGTTACCATTTTGTCCTAGGCACATATCGACTAGACACTAGGCCTGCTGTATATGCGCGCGCGCGAGTGTGTGTGTAGGTGTGTGTAGATGTGTGTGTAGGTGTGTGTGTGTAGGTGTGTGTGTAGGTATGTGTGTGTAGGTGTGTGTGTGTAGGTGTGTGTGGTGTGTGTATGTGTGTGTGTGTAGGTGTGTGTGTGTGTAGGTGTGTGTAGGTGTGTAGGTGTAGGTGTGTGTGTGTAGGTGTGTGTGTAGGTGTGTGTGTAGGTGTGTGTGTAGGTGTGTGTGTAGGTGTGTGTGTAGGTGTGTGTGTAGGGGTGTGTTTAGGGGTGTGTTTAGGGGTGTGTACGGGTGTGTGTAGGGTTGTGTGTAGGGGTGTGTGTAGGTGTGTGTGTAGGTGTGTGTGTAGGTGTGTGTGTAGTTGCGTGTGTAGGTGTGTGTGTAGGTGTGTGTGTAGGTGTGTGTGTAGGTGTGTGTGTGTGTAGGTGTGTGTAGGTGTGTGTAGGTGTGTGTAGGTGTGTGTGTGTAGGTGTGTGTGTGTGTAGGGGTGTGTGTGTGTAGGTGTGTGTGTGTAGGTGTGTGTAGGTGTGTGTGTAGGTGTGTGTGTAGGTGTGTGTGTAGGTGTGTGTGTAGGTGTGTGTGTAGGTGTGTGTGTGTGTGTGTGTGTGTGTGTGTGTGTGTGTGTGTGTGTGTGTGTGTGTGTGTGTGTGTGTGTGTGTGTGTGTGTGTGTGTGTGTGTGTGTAGATGTGCGTAGGTGTGTGTGTAGGTGTGTGTAGGTGTGTGTAGGTGTGTGTGTAGGTGTGTGTGTAGCTGTGTGTAGGTGTGTGTAGGTGTGTGTGTAGGTGTGTGTGTAGGTGTGTGTGTGTAGGTGTGTGTAGGTGTGTGTAGGTGTGTGTGTAGGTGTGTGTGTAGGTGTGTAGGTGTGTGTGCAGGTGTGTGTAGGTGTGTGTGTAGGTGTGTGTGTAGGTGTGTGTGTAGGTGTGTGTGTAGGTGTGTGTGTGTGTGTGTAGGTGTGTGTGTGTGTGCGTGCGTGTGTGTGTGTGTGTACTCACCTATTTGTGGTTGCAGGGCTCAAGTCACAGCTCCTGGCCCCGCCTCTTCGCTGATTGCTACTAGGTCCTCTCTCTCCCTGCCCCATGAGCTCTATCATACCTCGCCTTAAAACTATGTATGGTTCCCGCCTCCACTACGTCACTTTCTAGGCTATTCCACGGCCTGACTACTCTATGACTGAAGAAATACTTCCTAACATCCCTTTGATTCATCTGAGTCTTCAACTTCCAATTGTGACCTCTTGTGTCTGTGTCCCTTCTCTGGAACATCCCGTCTTTGTCCACCTTGTCTATTCCGCGCAGTATTTTATATGTCGTTATCATGTCTCCCCTGACCCTCCTGTCCTCCAGTGTCGTCAGGCCGATTTCCCTCAACCTTTCTTCGTAGGACAATCCCCATAGCTCTGGGACTAGTCTTGTTGCAAACCTTTGCACTTTCTCTAATTTCTTGACGTGCTTGACTAGGTGTGGATTCCAAACTGGTGCTGCATACTCCAGTATGGGCCTGACGTAAATGGTATACAGAGTCTTAAACGAATCCTACTGAGGTATCGGAACGCTATCCGTAGGTTTGCCAGGCGCCCGTATGCTGCAGCAGTTATCTGATTGATGTGCGCCTCAGGAGATATGCTCGGTGTTATACTCACCCCCAGATCTTTTTCCTTGAGTGAGGTTTGCAGTCTTTGGCCATCTAAACTATATTGTGTCTGCGGTCTTCTTTGCCCTTCCCCAATCTTCATGACTTTGCATTTGGCAGGGTTAAATTCAAGGAGCCAGTTGCTGGACCAGGCTTGTAGCCTGTCCAGGTCTCTTTGTAGTCCTGCCTGATCCTCATCCGATTTGATTCTTCTCATTAACTTCGCATCATCTGCAAACAAGGACACTTCTGAGTCTATCCCTGTGTGTGTGTGTGTGTGTGTGTGTGTGTGTGTGTGTGTGTGTGTGTGTGTGTGTGTGTGTGTGTGTGTGTGTGTGTGTGTGTGTGTGTGTGTGTGTGTGTGTGTGTGTGTGTGTGTGTGTATGTGTGTGTGTGTGTAGGTGTGTGTGTAGGTGTGTGTGTAGGTGTGTGTGTGTAGGTGTGTGTGTAGGTGTGTGTGTAGGTGTGTGTAGGTGTGTAGGTGTGTAGGTGTGTGTGTAGGTGTGTGTAGGTGTGTGTAGGTGTGTGTGCAGGTGTGTGTGTAGGTGTGTGTGTAGGTGTGTGTGTAGGTGTGTGTGTGTAGGTGTGTGTGTAGGTGTGTGTGTGTAGGTGTGTGTGTGTAGGTGTGTGTGTGTAGGTGTGTGTGTGTGTGTAGGTGTGTGTGTGTAGGTGTGTGTACTCACCTAGTTGTACTCACCTAGTTGAGGTTGCGGGGGTCGAGTCCGAGCTCCTGGCCCCGCCTCTTCACTGATCGCTACTAGGTCACTCTCCCTGAGCCGTGAGCTTTATCATACCTCTGCTTAAAGCTATGTATGGATCCTGCCTCCACTACATCACTTCCCAAACTATTCCACTTACTGACTACTCTGTGGCTGAAGAAATACTTCCTAACATCCCTGTGATTCATCTGTGTCTTCAGCTTCCAACTGTGTCTCCTTGTTACTGTGTCCAATCTCTGGAACATCCTGTCTTTGTGTGTGTGTGTGTTGCAACCCCTGAATGGGTTGCAATGCTTATTATGTATATATATAATGTATATTACCTTTTCATATAATTTTATATTGCTTATATTTGCGATAATAGCTAAATCGTAAATGTATTGTTTTATATTGTTATTTGACTTATGTTGTTAGGATGTAACATATTAAGTGCTCAGTTCAAGTCTTGATTGTCAAACTACTGTAATTATCGCTTGTAGCTCGTTAGACTGCCGGCTTCTGAGCTGCAGTTGTCCACGGAGCTATCACGTGATCGAGGGGGGGGGTGTCCTCACCTCACCTAAAGTATTCAGTCTGCTCTAGACTCTCTTGGTGGTTGGACAGATTGTCTGTCTCATTATTCTTGTTAGTTCTGTAGAACTCTGTTCACAGAACATTGTATAGACTTAGTGATTTTCGACGTTGTACTGAGGTTGTGTCGCATAGACACTTTGAACATCTCAGGTCCTGAGCTTTAGCTTCTCACCTAACTTGTACTGGTATCTGTGTATTATCACAGTCGGGGAATTTCTTATGCTGAACTTAGATTCAGTAGTATGGGAGTTTTGTGACTTTTGTGGAGGATCTGCTGATGGTCCCTACTTAGTGTCGTTATATTATCTCCTTGTTCTTGATTCTGTGTCGCAGTTGCTTGTTATATTGCTATTGGGCTTAGCATTCTTTTTATTGTTCAAGCAGACTGTTCTGGTTGCCAGTCGGTCAAGAAGTTAGTTTATTTGAGGACTGTCAGTCACTTGTTTAAGTCTAGTCGAGTCTTGAGACATAACGAACTACTTAGAGCACTTACACACATACACACAAACTTGTACATATTTGTAATATCTTATTAAATGTTGATGTACCAGACGGTACTTAAGAATTATAAATGTGATATGTGCTTTCTGCACAATAATATTGTACTTGAGAGAAGTGATATTATTTTGATTACTGTGATTAATTTAATTTAATTTGATAATATACCTCTAGACAACTTAATGATTAATAAATTTATTAAATTTTTAATTTCTCTAGTTAGTAGCCTACCAGTTGTAATCCTGAAGCACTGTTGAATTATACTGAATTCTAATGGATAAGTGGACAAGGATACTGACTACTTGTTACGAAAACCCAGTAACAGGCTGGATGCTAGAAGGGCAGTCCTTTCTAGTATTCACTGGAGATCTCTAAGCTTTTAGAATCGCGTTTTTTGTAACAAGTGGGGGCCTGTCCGGGAGGCTCTTGATCCAAGGTGTTGGAGAAACTGTCAGGGAGGCTCTTGATCCAAGGTGTTGGAGAAATTGTCCAGTTTGACATACTAGTAACTCTATGATCAAACACTTTGAGTACTTTCCTAATCTGAAGACTTTGAGTTTAGTCTTGTACAACATACCAGGTGGATGTATGTACCTGACTGAGTCTCTTGATCCAAGGAGATGGAAATACTGTTTATGAGTTCTAGCTCTAAGACAAACAACATTAAAATTCCTATCAGGATTATAGTTTCGCATAATCACTCTCTCGTAGTACAATTATTTTTGTGATGTATGCCAAAGTGAAACAGTTAATTGATACTCTGACTCTGTGTGAGTCGAGTACATTAAAACTTCAGACGTGTTGGCGAGTAGCCAAATATCTCGGTGTGACGTATAACAGGAATTACACCGCAGAAACTGTCAGAGCATTAATTAAAGATATATTGTTTCCTGCTCATACAGAGATGTCTGATTATGATTCAGATTCAGAAAGCCTAGTGTCACAATTAGGAAGTATGACTCTATTTGATGAAGAAGAAAGAGCAACTAAGGCAGAAGTGTCTGAGCCTAATGAACCTCCGCTCACACCTTCCCGCCTCACTGACACAATAGTACAGAGTGTAGCTGGTTGGATGACTCAGCCTAATACTAGTACAGTGTATGCTACACCTGTATCTACTTATCCTAGACCAGATCTAGACACTCTAGAGACGGCTGGACGAAGTGTCCGACCTAAGGACCGTCCAGACCACGTTAATTTCCCTACTCCTCCATTACCCACTGGTCCTATCTCTCAGGAACAGTTTGAGAGGTTGGAACGCCTCATTATGTTGCAGACTGCACAAATAGAGGCACAGAGGAAATTGAACGAAGAAGATTTCCAAAGAGAAAATGTTCGTCTGGGAAGACAACAGACTGATAGATCACAGGACACATTTAATGTGCAGAAAGCTGCATCCATGGTTCCTAAGTTTTTTGAAAGTGACTTAGACACCTATTTTGATGTGTTTGAGAACCAGGCACGTGCTATGAACTGGCCACGTAAGCACTGGGCAACAATGTTGCATACAGCGTTGACAGGAAGAGCTCAAACTTGTACCGCTGCTTTACCATTTGCTAAGTACATTAGTTATGATGCTGTCAAGCAAACTATTCTAGAGACATATAACTTGTTACCTGTAAGTTATCAAAGAGTATTTCGTACGTTACAACGACGACAAGATCAAACTTGTGTAGAATTTGCTCGTGAGAAAAAAGTTGCTTTTGAGAGATGGTCTAGAGCTGCCAAGTGTAACAACTACAACAGCCTTGTTCAGTTGTTACTACACGAAGAGTTTAACAACTGTATGTCTCCTGACATACAAGAATATCTGATCGATCATACTACCTCGGATATTCTGGAAACTGCAGCATTAGCAGACAATTACGAGATTTCTCACAAACTTGTACGTACTAAAACACAGAGAAACAAGGTAACTAAAAATTGTCCTAGAAGTTGGCAACCTAAATCAGCTGCTCATTGCCGGCCTGATGTATCTGCTACTGTAACTTCTCGTACCTTTACCAGGAAAACTCACAATCCTGAATCTGTCTCTGTGGCTAGACAGAAATCTGATATCGAGAAGAAGAAAGTTAAATGTAACTATTGTAACAGAAAAGGACATGCTAGAGAGTATTGCTATAAGTTAGAAAGAGATACGAGAAGCAGTCGTGCGGCTGGCGCCCCCACACAAGTCGTATCCTCTTCCGAGCAACAAAGGCACCAAAATCCTTGTAATACCTCTGATCCTACTGTTTTAGATAATGTTACTCAGGATAGATGACTAGCGTCAGAAAGTGTATCTGACGAAAAGATTCGTTCAGCGATGAGTCCTTACTTTTCGAGAGATAAAGTAGGATTTGACGAATCACATCTAACTGAGATAATTTCTTTCAGAGACACTGGCAGTTATCTCACGTTATTAAGAGAAGATGTACTGCCCATAACTGACGATACCTATTGCAAGATAGATGTATTATTAGAAGCCTATGGAGGGGCTGTTATAAAAGTGCCTCTGCACAAAGTTTATATTGAAACAAGCTATTATACTGGTTATATTTCAGTGGGTATATCCAGTGGTGTATTTCCCATCAGGTCAGTGGGCTTGTTGATAGGGAACGATATCCTTCATGCTGGTATATGTAAAGAACCACTTGTGATTGATAATAACACTGATGATAATTATGCCATTGAAGCTTGTAGAGAGAAACTTATTTTATTTCCTCTCAGCGCAATTACTAGAGCTATGTCAAAGATTCAACAACCATCCTTGTCTCCTGTTGAGTTAGTGGATGACAATGATTTGGGCTTGAATATGTTGTTTAGTGACGCTCTGCGCCCAGGATCATTGACACTGACTCTCCCCGGTCATCAACCTAGTCAGGACACTACTGACGTTAAATTTCTTATGCATGATGATTTAATCAAGGATCAGTTTGTTGATCAGTCACTGGAAAGACTGAGAGATATAGCAGTTACTGAGAGTGAAGCAAAGGATCTCGATAATTGTTACTATTATATTAACGGTGTACTGATGGAGAAAAATACATGTAAGTTGTCAGCTGATAGAGTTTCCACCACAGTCAAGCCTCTCGTAGTGTTACCAGTTACATGTCGTGAACAAGCCATTGATTTTGCTCACAATAGTCCCATAGGAGGACATTTGGGTGTCAAGAAGACACTCGGTAAACTGGCAAAACATTTTACTTGGCCAAAGATGAAGGAAACAGTAGCTGATCATGTGCGACGTTCCCACGTGTGTCAAGTGACAGGCAAGCCAGAGCGCACACTCCACCTACACCTCTCACTATGTTCTCTAGTAGCAAAGTTCAGTTCATCTGGACTAGAGATTGTTCAGACTCGTTCAAAAGGTTGAAGCATTTGCTATCCTCTGCTCCTGTGTTGAAAAGTCCTAATTTTAATCTTCCCTTCTTTTTACATATAGATGCGAGTGGCTATGCAGTGGGTGCTGTGCTGCTCCAACAGTCAACATCCACTGATATTCTCCTTCCTATGTTACTATTCATCTAAGCTCAAACGACACCAGAAAAATTATGCTATAGCTCTTGTGGTGTCCTTTGAACATTTTGACGACTATTTGGGCACTTCCCCATTTAAAATTTATGTAATTTTATGCCCAAATACCTTTTGTTACTTGCTATGTCAAATTCAGTAAAGTAACTTAATCCCTCAAGCCCATATTAACTATATATACTCATGTCTAATTATTATATTTATATATTCACAGTATTGTGTGTAAGGAGACATAAGCTGAGTGTTGAGTGGGTAGTGTCGTGTGGGCGATGTACTGCGTGATGCAACACTGTCCTGCTGCAGACCCCCCCCCCTCACTACACACCTTAAGCTGTTTCATACTCAGATGTTCATACTGCCTTGCATTCCACAACCACTACTTAAGAGTGGAATGCAGTCTCCTTTACTATGATCGAGCCTCATCGTGTCAGGCTCATCTACGCTAACCTGTCTCTACACTGATGTACATAAGCACGAGTATGCGGAGATACGATACTGTGTACTGCCCTAGTACTAGGGGCATATCCTAGTGACGGACGCTGTGAAATTGTAGAGGTGCTTGGCACAAGAAAGACTGATTGTTTATAATAAATTGTAGTGATATGAGTAATCAGTAATAATGTGAAAGATCTTAATGCAACTCTTAGTGCGACCGTCTGTCGTGTTGGGGGGGGGGCAATGATTATTATGTATATATATAATGTATATTACCTTTTCATATAATTTTATATTGCTTATATTTGCGATAATAGCTAAATCGTAAATGTATTGCTTTATATTGTTATTTGACTTATGTTGTTAGGATGTAACTTATTAAGTGCTCAGTTCAAGTCTTGATTGTCAAACTACTGTAATTATCGCTTGTAGCTCGTTAGACTGCTGGCTTCTGAGCTGCAGTTGTCCACGGAGCTATCACGTGATCGAGGGGGGGGGTGTCCTCACCTCGCCTAAAGTATTCAGTCTGCTCTAGACTCTCTTGGTGGTTGGACAGATTGTCTGTCTCATTATTTTTGTTAGTTCTGTAGAACTCTGTTCACAGAACATTGTATAGACTTAGTGATTTTCGACGTTGTACTGAGGTTGTGTGTCGCATAGACACTTTGAACATCTCAGGTCCTGAGCTTTAGCTTCTCACCTAACTTGTACTGGTATCTGTGTATTATCACAGTCGGGGAATTTCTTATGCTGAACTTAGATTCAGTAGTATGGGAGTTTTGTGACTTTTGTGGAGGATCTGCTGATGGTCCCTACTTAGTGTCGTTATATTATCTCCTTGTTCTTGATTCTGTGTCACAGTTGCTTGTTATATTGCTATTGGGCTTAGCATTCTTTTTATTGTTCAAGCAGACTGTTCTGGTTGCCAGTCAGTCAAGAAGTTAGTTTATTTGAGGACTGTCAGTCACTTGTTTAAGTCTAGTCGAGTCTTGAGACATAACGAACTACTTAGAGCACTTACACACATACACACAAACTTGTACATATTTGTAATATCTTATTAAATGTTGATGTACCAGACGGTACTTAAGAATTATAAATGTGATATGTGCTTTCTGCACAATAATATTGTACTTGAGAGAAGTGATATTATTTTGATTACTGTGATTAATTTAATTTAATTTGATAATATACCTCTAGACAACTTAATGATTAATAAATTTATTAAATTTTTAATTTCTCTAGTTAGTAGCCTACCAGTTGTAATCCTGAAGCACTGTTGAATTATACTGAATTCTAATGGATAAGTGGACAAGGATACTGACTACTTGTTACGAAAACCCAGTAACAGGCTGGATGCTAGAAGGGCAGTCCTTTCTAGTATTCACTGGAGATCTCTAAGCTTTTAGAATCGCGTTTTTTGTAACAGTGTGTGTGTGTGTGTGTGTGTGTGTGTGTGTGTGTGTGTGTGTGTGTGTGTGTGTGTGTGTGTGTGTGTGTGTGTGTGTGTGTGTGTGTGTGTGTGACTAAATTAATATTCGCACTAGTAAGTCATTACAGTTGTGACCGAGTGTGGATGTGTGAATGGCTTATTATTTTATTTGTTCACGATTGTAACCATGTATCTCAATCTTCAACTTGTCGGTTTTTCAAACCATTCATCACAACTGTCAGACACTGCAGCATCATGGGATCTCAATCTTCAACTTGTCGGTTTTTCAAACCATTCATCACAACTGTCAGACACTGCAGCATCATGGGATCTCAATCTTCAACTTGTCGGTTTTTCAAACCATTCATCACAATGTATAGACGTATAGATAATTGTGACCAGATCTACCTGGCGTTGATTACCTTGTAACTTGGTCATAATTGTGACCAGATCTACCTGGAGTTCATTACCTTTGTACCTTGTTCAGCTATCAAAGCTTTGGGGTCCAGTCCCTGGACCCATTATGTACCTCTGTAATCCTTCGACTACCGCCCACAGGATGGGTATGGGGTGCATAATAAACATATTAAACTAACGTTTCTCGTTATCCCTACATCATGTAATATCTCTCTCTCTAGAACTAGATAATTATATAATTTTTAAAGGGGTGGACCGGTAAGCCAGCGGAAGGCCTCGGTCAGATGACCAAAGCTCCAAAGGCGGGTCATCATCTGACTAAGACCCGCATCAGGAAACATTTGTCCTGTTTCCTGATGAACCTTACCTAACCTAACCTAATCTCTCTAACACAGGATTTTCTTCGTTCTTCATATCGCCTTTATAGAAAATGACCAATGTGGTCAACTAAAGTATTTTGATAAGGCAGTGTGATCCGAAGAAAACATCTTCACCATCATTCATTTAGTCACTCTCTCTTGGTCAGAGTGAGGTTACCTGCTGGGATTGAGATCATTCTCAAGTCGAACCATAATCATGAGCATTATCGCTGTTATTCTTTTTTTTTTTCATTCAGGCATTGGAAATTTGATTATATTCCGTAAACTTATTCAGGTACATGTACACATAAGTACAATTATTATACCTAGTAACACGTGTAAATTACCTAGGATAACTCAAAAATGTCAACGTGACTTATTTCCACTGAGGTCCTTGTAATATCTTATTATTTAAAGCCTAGCAGTAAGTTACAATAGGAATCAATCATGACTATAACCTTAAAATTTAGAACTAAGTGACTTAACTGTGAAAATCGGTTACAGTAAACGGAGTTACACTAGGAATAAAGTAAAGTGCTTTTACATGAACACTGAATAGTGGATCGATCAAGTGGGCAGGAAAAGGAAACATAGACCTTCCACTATAAATAACAATAAAAACCAATGTAAATACCATAATGATCCAGAGTTACGCAATCTAACACATGCAGCAGCTAGGAGGATTGGTAAAGCATACCGTGAATATAGAACCCCAGACCTGCTCAGAACGTTCCAAGCTGCACTAACAAATGCAAGGAACAGAAAGCAAGAACTTAGGCAACAGGAATGGGAACAATTTGTTAGTGGATTAAATAGGTCCACCTCTTTAAGTTTGGCTTGGAAAGGTATAAATAAAATAACCAGGAAAAAGACTGGCAATGTTGCTCATCCCTTTCCTCTTGAAAAAGCAAATGACCTCATAAATGACTTGTCCAAAACATCCAGGCATGAAAATCTTCCATCTCATTTTAGAAAAAAAATTAGAGAGTACTTCTGAAGAAATGTTGAAATTGATTAATTTTATGAGCCAAAATATTGATGAGAGTGATTGCCTCTTCACCGAGTATGAATTAGATAATGCATTAACTAAAGGTCGATCAACTGCTCCTGGAGAGGATGGTATAACCTATGATATTCTCAGAACTCTAAGGCACGTGCCTGATAACCCTTTGTTGGCACTGTATAATCTCAGTTACATTGAGGGCGTTCTTCCTACTTCCTGGACCAATAGTCTCAATGTGCCTATCCCTATGCCCCAACAGCCTGATACATTTAGACCGATCTCCTTAACTAGTTGTCTTTGTAAAACCTTTGAAAGAATGATACTTAACAGACTGTACTACAGAATCAGACACCAACTTTCCCCCTACCTCTATGGGTTCATGAAAGGTAAAAGTGTGCAGAACTGTTTTTCCACCTTTCTCACTGCACACACCTCTACTAGTTTTACCACTTTTCTTGATCTAAAATCTGCATTTGATATTGCGAACAGAACCGTTATACTACATGAACTAGCCAAAATGAATATTGGTGGTAGCTTACTCTGCTGGATAATAGGATACCTGTCAAATAGAGTATCCTCTGTCCTTTAACAAGGCTTTAGAAGCGAGTCTAAAGAATGTCTTTAGGTACACCGCAGGGAGGAGTTCTTAGTCCCATTCTATTTTATATTCTGATTAATGCTCTCCTAAATGCTCTACCTGCCTCACCTAAACATATAGCTATAAGCTATGCTGATGACATCATGATACATACAACAGGGCATAAGATGAGCACCATTCTTAATGAAGTTCAAGCAATTTGTAATCGACTAGGCCTCATAATATCCTCCTCTAAAACAAAGATATTAACAAGCAAACGACATCCCCCACCCATCTATTTGCAGGGTGAAATCATTAGCTACGTTAAAACCTACATATATCTTGGTGTAGATGTACCCTTTAACAAATCCACTATACCACAACTAAATAAGAAAGGCAAAGATAGGCTAAATGCTCTCAAAGCTGTTGCTGGCTACAACCCCAACTATGGTGCTAATGTGAGAATCGTGAGAATGATGTACATAGCCTATGCTAGGTCCTTAATTGATTATGCTGCTCCCATGTTGATATTAGCTAGGGAAAGTTCTCTCCGACCCTTGGAGTTAATGCAGAATGAAGCTCTCAGAATTATTCTTGGGTGTCCCAGATCTACAAAGGTTCTTAATATGAGGAAGGAGCTTTGTATTTCTAGTATCAGTGATAGGATTATTGAGATTAACACTGTACTCGGTATTAGAATGTTGAGAAATGAACCAGACTCTGTCACAATGAATCTTACCAAGTCTCTAGAGGTAAATACACACAGATCTAAATGGATTGTGAAAACGTGCCCCTCAAGGAAGGTTCCTTGATGTTGGTGAGGGGCTCTTGATTTAGGGAATTGGATCTGTGCTCCAGTTCCCCGAATTAAGCCTGAATGCCTTCCACATCCCCCCCAGGCGCTGTATAATCCTCCGGGTTTAGCGCTTCCCCTTGATTATAATAATAATAATGTGAAAACGTGCAATTGCATTAAGTTTTATAACCTGCATGAACTGTATCACTGTAGACAACAAGAGCATTTCACCCCTCCATGGAAGATGTGTTCATTTAATATCACATACCTACAAGTCCCTCCCAAGAAGCTCATTGCTAGTAATCCCTTCCTTAAATCTCTTGTTAAAGCAACTGCTCAAGAAGAAATTTCTCACCTAGGTGGTAGTAACAAGTTATCACAAGTTATATACACTGATGGATCTAAACAGGAGTCTTCTGGCAGGGCTGCATCTGCTCTTGTTGCCACCTCCCTAGTTAAGAACGATAATAAATTTGTTGAGTTAGGCATAAGAATTAACAACTGGGCGTTTACACTGCAAACTGAATTGTTAACAATCCTAATGGCGCTAAAGCTAACCTATGACACTGAGCTTGACTCTATCATCATTACTGATTCTATGTCATCATTGAAGGCTCTCGACTCATATAATGACTCCAATAACATACTCATTGGAGAAGCCAGGTATAGATACTCAAAAATCAGGGACAAAGGAATTAATGTACAGTTGTTATGGATCCCATCACACATTGGATTACTCCTTCATGATAAAGTTGATACGTTAGCCAAGAAGAGTACCCAGGAGAATGTAGAATATAACTTTGGTATAACTGTCTAGCATTAGGAATAATATTAGGAGAGAAGTAAATAATGAAAATTATTGTTATAGGAATGCAATTAGAAGCCTGAGTAGATCTATAACCCACTTTGATAACATGAACGTCGGTAAGTATGTTTATGGAGCAACGTGCAATGTGAACAGACTGACTGATGTTGTAGCGGCCAGGCTTAGGCTTGGTTACAAGTACTTCTGGCAGTTTGGGAGACACAGATGATGATCAAACTAAATGTAAATTATGTGATCAGGCATATGGTCACGGTCTTGAACACTATGTGCTTAATTGTCCACTTATTGAGGAATACAGAGATAGAGAGTATAATAACCTATGTGACATGTCAAGATATCTTATTAATGAAAATAAGATACCAGATATACCAAGCAAATTTCGTAAATTTGCTTGTAACAGATAAGTGAACTATAGATATGTAAATATAAATCCATATGTATTCCTGTTAACCCCTTGGGGCCTAGTTCCTGGGCCTTTTATGTATCCATATGCTCTTGCGCTACCGTCCACAGGATGGATATGGGGTGCACAATAAACTAGCCACTTCGGTGGCAAAATCTAATCTAAAAATCTTTTACATGAACACTGAATAGTGGATCGGTTTAAAATAATAGGTTGGGTCTAGGGGGGGGGGAAGAGGTTCAGCCGGAGCATTGGTCCAGGTCTCGATAGTCAGTCTCTATAGGGGCCCCATAGCCATGGACGGTTTATTTTGATTGTTTCATTTGATTTTTCGTTAATTTCAACTATTTTTAATTTATTTAGAAAAATAATTATGTAAAATTCTCTTAGACTGGGGGCTCATCCTGCCCTCAGGGGCCCCAAAGCAATCTTGTCCCGCCTTGCAAAATTTCTCCTGGCGGTCCTGGTAGTAGGTACACCAATGTTAACTATACAAGCTGTGGGGGATTTTCACAAGAACACAGTCAAGAATATACCACCCACACCTGGGGAGAACTGATACATAAACACATTGTAACTTCCTGAAGTTGATGTATCTTGGAGATTTGTGCCTCTCAAGGAAGGTTCCTTGATGCTGGTGAGGGGATCTTGATCTTGGGAATTGGAGCTGTGCTCCAGTTCCCTGAATTAAGCCTGAATATCTTCCACATCCCCCACAGACGCTGTATAATGCTACGGGTTTAGCGCTTCCCGTTGATTATAATATCAATATCTTGGAGACTTGTGGGACTTCAGGACCACTGGGGTGGCAATGTCCCTCCTTTAACGCCCACTGTCTAAGCTCCCCAACTAGCTCCTGGACCCTGGATTAGGATTATTATTATAATCAAAAAGAAGCGCTAAACCACAACACCCTTGGACTAGGAACATATGGTTCCCGTACATTTATGAAAATTTACGCCAGTAAAACTATTAAGTGGACTGTATAATAATTCAAGCAGACTTACTGAAGTATTTTGCTTTGTTTACCAGGTTATAATTATTAATTAAATTCAGACAAAAATTAGTGCACTTACCAATATATTAGTGGTGGTATATCCCAAGGCTTCCTCCGGCAAGGTTACAAGAAAACTGGCCAATATGAAGTAAGCTTACCTGTTGTGTTGTGATGTTTGTATTACACACTGGATGGTGAACTTAAATTATTGGAAAATACACGCGGTGGCAGACATGGCGCCCATCAGTACCGCGTTACGTTTTCGTTAATACCATCTTTATTTCTTCAATTTCCTTAGATATCTGGAGCCTTCCAGATGTATTTCGTCTTCACTTATCTTGCAGCACAAAATTCGCCTATAATATTTCTATCGGCCACTATTAAATAGAGAAACATTCGCGAACTCCCCCAGTCGACGTCGTCTCGTACCTTCATATTTGTTTCTTGTTTCTATTCTCCTATTTTGTGCAGATGTGTTTATTCAAATTTAGTGATATTTCTGGGTGTTTAATGCAGTTTCCTTATCAGAATATTAATTCCTACAATATTACAATAATTCCACTTTACTTAATTACCTTATTACATATATCTGGAAATTATATTCAAGACATTTGTTCCCTGTGGCGTATCACCTTTTAAAAGTCACATTAACATTACACACCTGCATTATTATATGAACATTATTATGCCTACCAATTATTACTTTTAAATCAGAGAAAAATTATCAAAATTTTCCACACAAGGAATCTTCCCTTTCTGTAGCTTCATTCATTAGGAGCCTTCCAGCAGTCTTCCTGCAGCGCTGTATGGCCCTTGTGGTTTAGCGCTTCTTTTTTATTATAATAATCAGCAGTCTTCCTGCAGCGCTGTATGGCCCTTGTGGTTTAGCGCTTCTTTTTTATTATAATAATCAGCAGTCTTCCTGAACTGTCTCATGTTAGGACTAGCTTTGGCATGTTCAAGTATTCCGTTCCACTCCTCTATTGCTGTATAATAACAGGTGTTTGAGGCCTGATCACCTACTGTAGGTACTACGAAATTGTGTATGCTTTCTCTAGCGTCATTCTTGGTTCCTAACCTTGACAAACTTGGCAGAAAGACAGTGGACACTGCTTATAAGCAATTTAAAAACATAATTTAACTTCACTTTCTTTACTCTGTCTTCGGCATTCAGTATATCCAGTTGTAATTCATCCTGGCCTACATGCTCTCCTGGACCCAGGTCCAGCATGAATCTTACCATTTGTTCTGGCTGATTTGTGGTCTTACATTATTTTCGTGCCAAGAATAATATATGACACTGTATAAAAGGTAGACATAGCGTCCCTCGAGCCTCAGCAGGTAGGCACTGTGCCTGTCTGCACAGGAACTTTAGCCTGGCATTCATTATTTAATATGTACATTGTACACTATCAAGTCTCCTGATCAACGTGAGTGAGAGGGAATTCCTAAATATTTAAGATATGGCCGATGTTGACAATAAAAGTTATTCGGTAAAGATTATTATTATTATTATTATTATTATTATTATTATTATTATTATTATTATTATTATTGTTACTGTTGATGACATAATGTTTTTGTTGTGGTTGGTTAATGGATTTAAAGCCTGTCGACTACACCTGTCCACCACCAGTCAACAGTACTTCAATCGCTAAATTAGAGATTAAGGTCAACTTTCAGTGCATATACAATGAAAACATATACTTCTCAGTGTGTTTGTATGTATGTATGTATATATATATATATATATATATATATATATATATATATATATATATAAATATACTATTTTCCACAATATATGTATATATATATATATATATATATATATATATATATATATATATATATATATATATATATATATATATATTGTGGAAAATAGTATATTTTCCGTAAATAGTGTATTTGTATGTAAATTAAAACATACTGTATTTAATAAAAATTATGTTATCGAAAATGGGAAGCCCTGCGCCTGCGCAGAGGAGACTCGCCATGTTTGAACTAGTTACTACAAACGTTAGTGAATAATCGGAAGAATTTTCGTGCTCTAGAGGTTAAATTGGGCTGACACCTCTCAAATAGGAGCCGAAATTGTTGGATGTGCATTCCTGCATAACTTGAGATATCAGGCGACTGGACAAGACAGCTCCAGGAACCTCAGATAAGTCTTATGTTGTAACTCTGGCCAGTTGTTATTTTCATGTATAGACAGAGGTTTTCTGAGTATGATACACCTTAATCTCCAGTCAAATTGGTGAGTGAGTGATATTAAGATATATTCTCCTTCTGTTATATAAATGTGTATAAGTATCATTAATTTTAATATACAGTCCACAAATTTATATATATACCAGAATTCCTGGTGATGCATATTTCATTTGTAATTAATAGGTCCAGAGCAACTTGTGGTTATGACAGTGGTAGGTATCGAAGGGGGACATTTTTTGTGACCTAAGTGTCCCAAATTCCTACTTGTCTATGTAACTTTGATAAATAATAATTATCTTTGTTATCATTTACTGGTATGTACATTATGAATTACATCCAGATAAATGTAATTTTCCACACACACACACACACACACACACACACACACACACACACACACACACACATACACACATATATATATATATATATATATATATATATATATATATATATATATATATATATATATTATATAATATGTCGTGCCGAATATGTAAAACTGGTCAATTAGCAAGAACTCATTTAAAATTAAGTCCTTTCTAAAATTTTCTCTTATACATTTAAAGATATATATTTTTCATTAATGATAATGTAAAAATTTAAAATTTTGCACCAAAAGAATCTTAGAAAACTTACCTAACCTTATTATAACAAGAACAATTTATTTTAGCCTAACCCAACTAAATATATTTTAAATACGTTTACAATAATTTAATACTAAACAAACACAGTGAAATATATTTTTTTCGTTAGGTTCTTTTTTATTATTATAATCAAGGGGGAAGCGCTAAACCCAGAGGATTATACAGCGCCTAGGGAGGGGGATGTGGAAGGCATTCAGGCTTAATTCGGGGAACTGGAGCACAGATCCAATTCCCTAAATCAAGAGCCCCTCACCAACATCAAGGAACCTTCCTTGAGGGGCTTCGTTAGGTTCAGAATGATTTTGGCGAAATTATTGCATACACAAATTTTCACTTGTCCTATATGGCAAGATGAGCGTTGCTATTTAAGCCAAGATCGCAAGTTCTGCCTATTCGGCACGACATATATATATATATATATATATATATATATATATATATATATATATATATATATATATATATATATATATATATATATATATATATATATATATATATATATATATATATATATATATATATATATATATCCTGTATCATTGTTGTTGTCATTATTGTACAAAATATTTATCTCATCGTTTTCTAGGTTCCAAAAAGTATCCGTAATCACAATTTCGTGAGTTCTTTAAAATTATACAACACGCGAAGCATATTAAAATTAAAATTACGTACAGCAACGGTACCAGAACAATGAATGTTTAATACATTATTATAAAACAATATAAGTATAGACATGTACGACCCACAACAGTCGACTAATACCCTTTTTTACCCTGCCTGGTAAGCAAGGATAGCAGTGAGGAGGGGAAAGTGGTACAATAATTAAAAATCATAATTACGCTGGTAAGGGTTTAGGGTAACAAGATAAGATAACGGTGCAGTGAGATGAGTTTTCAGTGAAACAGTGTCTAGGTACAAGCTGGTGTTGATCACCAGCTCAGGTAGCTATCTCCTGGTCACTGGCCTGGGATGGTACGTTGTCTCCTTCCTCGTACAAGCTACAACTTTCTGAGAAACCTGAGACTTTGGTCATTCCCTCCAGGTAAACATCTCTGCTTTAGCCTCAGTCCTTCTTCATACAAGTTACGGGATTCTGAAGAACCTACGACCTGGTCATGTATTCCTTGTTTCACCAAACCCAAGAAGTACACTGAATAGTGTTTTCTAAGATTCCCAAGCCCACACTGCCAAGATTTTTCACAAGGTCGTCAATAATAGAGAGGATATCAAAGTATCTCAGTTTGTGACAATACCCCATAAAGTCTGTGATATAGAAGATCCATAAAAGTTTTTATTGTGTTCTTTTCAAAGAGTTAACAATCGTCTTCACAACAGGTGTAACATTAACAGAAAAATGTATATTTTCTTTGAGGAATCATTAAAGCAATCGGATTTATGCAGATCACAAACCAGTGTTGTTATTTGAGAACCTTCCCGTAGAAGCTGTAGCAAAATCGTATACAAAAGTTATCTATATCGAGAAAAATTACTGAGCCTAGCATGGCGGAACTGGTGACCTCTAAAAAAGTGGTAGAAGAGGCCTCCACAAGCCGTGAAGGAACAATACACAGCTTCACGGCAGGATATGCCTCCACAAGCCGTGAAGGAACGATTCACAGCTTCACAGTGGGCACGGAGGCCAAGGGTATGACTGAAACATCACAACCACAGCTGTACAGCGACATAACGCTGAAGAGGCTGGATCAAGTAACCAGTAGCTTCATCACAGACCCCAGCATCAACACCATCACTCAAGAACCCAGGTGAGGCCAAGACTACCTTCATATTGACTTAACGCTGGCATCCTCACGCTTCCTGTTGGGTCTGTGCTAGGACTGTCGCAGATCCTGCCGATTGTACTATCACTCGCAGATCCTGCTGCTTGTGCTAGGACTCGCAGATCCTGCTGCTTGTGCTAGGACTCGCAGATCCTGCTGCTTGTGCTAGGACTCGCAGATCCTGCTAATTGTGCTAGGACTGTCGCAGACCCTGCTGATTGTGCTGGGACTGTCGCAGAGCCTGCTAATTGTGCTAGGACTGTCGCAGATCCTGCTAATTGTGCTAGGACTGTCGCAGATCCTGCTAATTGTGCTAGGACTGTCGCAGATCCTGCTGATTGTGCTAGGACTATCGCAGAGCCTGCTGATTGTGCTAGGATTATCGCAGGTCCTGCTGAGTATGTGCTAGGATTTTCACACCGTGCCAGGTTTATGCTAGAAGTTACCTTCAAGGAGACGGGGAGACCTTCATGATGATAAAGGGATCTTGATACAAGGAAGCGAGGCTATCTGTCCCTTGGAGCAAATCTGATTACCTCCCATTCTCCAGGTGTTGTATAAGCCATACTGACATAGTGCTTTCCCATGAATATGATAAAAATAAAATGCTAGGATTCTCACGCTTAACGCTGGGTCTATTCTGGTGACGGACTCCTGAATGGGAAGGAGAAAAAGGCTTTAATTCCCTGGATCAAGAGCTCTTCACCAGGGTGATACAGTGATCATTTAAAGTGATGATCCCAAATCTAAATTGCCTCTTGAAAAATAGTAACCATACAATGTGATGTAAAGGGGAGGCAATCAGGTTCGATCCATGGAATGGGAGGATAGGTCCAATTCTTTGCATCAAATGTCCCTCACCAGCATCAAGGAACCTCCCTTGTGGGGTGTGCACTATGTACATAAATCTTCGACACAAGTGTAGTGAACCTACCAACATAAAGCGCCAAACCTTTGTGGGTCATCTAGTGCAAGGAACAGTGGAGGATTTATCTTCCGTTCGCTGGTCTGTCACATCTCTGACCAATCAGGTGAAATATCACAGAAAAAAATGAAGAAATACGTGAGAGTGTCTTCTTGATTCACACTATGTTAAACTAGTCATCAATACTGGTGGCTAATGGGAAAGTGTATCCTTAGTTTACACTGTTAAACTAGTTACTAGCGGTGATGATATTGGGTGATTATCTTCTATATTTCCTTGCACAGTATACATGTCAGTGAAACTGGCCTGTAGTTCAACACTTTCTGCCGTCTGCCTCCTTTCTTACAACTGAACATAATGATTGACAACATTCCTATTGCTAAACATAATGAGGGCAAATTCCTGGGTCTACACCTTAACAGTAACCTGAAATTCAGCACCCATATCCACCACAAAACAAAAAAAAAAGTATTCAAAACGGTTGGGATCTTCTCTAAGATACGTCACTACGTGCCACAATCAGCCCTACTCACACTATACTATTCACTCCGTCTATCCTTACCTCACCTATGCCATTTGTGCCTGGGGATCAACAGCACCAACACACCTAAAGCCAATAATAACCCAACAAAAAACCGCAGTAAGAATTATCACACAATCCAATACCAGGCAACACACCCCCTTCTCCACTCTTCAAAGATCTAAACTTACTCACTGTACAGAACATCTACAATTACTACTGTGCAACCTACATTTACTGAACCATAAATTACAGTATTAACCCTGAACTAAAACACTTTCTTGATAGTTGTGACAGGACCCATAGACACAATACCAGACACAAAAATCTCTATGACATTCCCCGTGTCCGGCTAAATCTATACAAAAAATCAATGTACATGTACATGTATAAAAGGGCCTAAAATCTAGAACTCCCTACCTGAAAACTCTAAAACTGCAGACTCAACCACTATTTTCAAAACTACCGTTAAGAAACATATTTTCTCCCTAACACACCCCACCGTCACCTAACACACCCCACCGTCACCTAACACACCCCACCGTCACCTAACACACCCCACCGTCACCTAACACACCCCACCGTCACCTAACACACCCCACCGTCACCTAACACACCCCACCGTCACCTAACACACCCCATCGTCACCTAACACCCCACCGTCACCTAACACACCCCACCGTCACCTAACACACCCCACCGTCACCTAACACACCCCACCGTCACCTAACACACCCCACCGTCACCTAACACACCCCACCGTCACCTAACACACCCCACCGTCACCTAACACACCCCACCGTCACCTAACACACCCCACCGTCACATTACACACCTCACCGTCACCTAACACACCCCACCGTCACCTAACACACCCCACCGTCACCTAACACACCCCACCGTCACCTAACACACCCCACCGTCACCTAACACACCCCACCGTCACCTAACACCCCACCGTCACCTAACACACCCCACCGTCACCTAACACACCCCACCGTCACCTAACACACCCCACCGTCACCTAACACACCCCACCGTCACCTAACACACCCCACCGTCACCTAACACACCCCACCGTCACCTAACACACCCCACCGTCACCTAACACACCCCACCGTCACCTAACACACCCCACCGTCACCTAACACACCCCACCGTCACCTAACACACCCCACCGTCACCTAACACACCCCACCGTCACCTAACACACCCCACCGTCACCTAACACACCCCACCGTCACCTAACACACCCCACCGTCACCTAACACACCCCACCGTCACCTAACACACCCCACCGTCACCTAACACACCTCACCGTCACCTAACACACCCCACCGTCACCTAACACACCCCACCGTCACCTAACACACCCCACCGTCACCTAACACACCCCATCGTCACCTAACACACCCCATCGTCACCTAACACCCCACCGTCACCTAACACACCCCACCGTCACCTAACTACATGAAAACCACCTATTCTCTTACTCGTATCATGCACACATCCAAAATTTACACTTACACTCACCCAAATGACTGTAAACATAAAATTCCTAATATAACTATTACCTAATAAATCTTAAGCTATTCCTAAGTTTATCTAAGATACTCCAATATAGAAGCTATAATATAAACTGTGTATCATGCCAAGACACAACCATTCCCATTACTAAATTTACAAATTGTTGTATTCTTATGTTTTGTACTACCTCACTATTGTAAATGTAATTAATCACTACAGTTACCTAACTTTAATATCAGTATGATCCATAACTTGTGTCAATATAATGTAAGAAATAGTATTAGTCTGCCCGAAATGCCTAGGCATGCTAATGGCTTTCTTTGACCACACATTGTAAACTTTACAAACAAATAAACATTTCAATTTCATTAGGAACATTCACTGTCTTTCAGATCCTGTAGATCTTAGCTAGTTGTTCGGAATTCACGGTGGTACCTTGTTAGGCTTTTGATATAACCAACTGCCCCATCATTTTTTTTTTTTTGCCTCTATCCTTGTTGTGTGTATTATGTCCGATGTTTGTCACTGTATTTTTTTTTTTTTACCCATGGGCGTTTTGGCATTGCTTTGTTTCCACCGAGAAAACCTCTTTAAATCGTCTCCTTAACACCTCACAGACTTTTCTATCCATAAATGCTCTCCATCTTCCTTCAGTCGGATTACTAGATCTTTCTTTTGATATGGATGTGAAGTAATTTTGGTCCAGACTTGGCTACATCTGCCATGTTATTTTGTTGTCTCTCAGCCTCTCTCACCCTTGCATGTTCATTTCTGGCTGATTTTCACACTTCTGTTTTAGTCTGTTCTTAACGCCTTATAGTTTTTTCACCCTCATGTGATTTTTTTTTTTTTTGCCTCTGGTTGAGTCAAGGGCTTTCTTTGTCTTTGCTCTTTCCTAAGGGCCCTAATGGAAATAAGTCACTTTGTCTGACTTTTTTTTGGGTTAGCCTAGGTGATTCACACGTATACCTGGAGTATACCTGGAGTACACCTGGAGAGGGTTTCAGGGGTCAACGCCCCCGCCGCCCTGTCTGTACCTAAATAAATTTTACTCTTCTCCTCAGTTAAGTAAGTTCTCCAGCTAGGTACTCTCCACCATCACGTCAGTTGACTTTCCTTCCAGTTACCCTGCCAACTGCACTGCATTCAGAAATTCCCCAATCCTTCCAAAGTTTCCTCTACAAATATCTGCCTTTTCGCACTTGTCATTCTTCCTTCCACGTTTAGGTCCACAAGGTGGGAGGGGGAACACCACGTTTAGGTCCACAAGGTGGGAGGGGGAACACCACGTTTAGGTCCACAAGGTGGGAGGGGGAACACCACGTTTAGGTCCACAAGGTGGGAGGGGGAACACCACGTTTAGGTCCACAAGGTGGGAGGGGGAACACCTCTATTATATTTATATCTGGTCACGTTCGTAATGAATTATTTATTCAGACATGGATTAGGTAGCACACAGCGACCAGTGAAGAGGCGGGGCCAGGAGCTATGAATCGACCCCTGCCGGGTAGTACAACGTTTGAAAGAGATTTACATAACAAATAACAGTAAGCAAAATCAGGGTATTTTTTCTAGAATGGTTTGTAATATACGACTGCGGATAAAATACTTCGACATATCTTGAACAATTCTGAGTGAGTTGTCTCTGAATTCATTAATTTTATCGCACTCCAGTACATAATGACGCAGGGTGTGACGCACTCCAGTACATAATGACGCAGGGTGTGACGCACTCCAGTACATAATGACGCAGGGTGTGACGCACTCCAGTACATAATGACGCAGGGTGTGACGCACTCCAGTACATAATGACGCAGGGTGTGACGCACTCCAGTACATAATGACACAGGGTGTGACGCACTCCAGTACATAATGACACAGGGTGTGACGCACTCCAGTACATAATGACACAGGATGTGACGCACTCCAGTACATAATGACACAGGGTGTGACGCACTCCAGTACATAATGACACAGGATGTGACGCACTCCAGTACATAATGACGCAGGGTTGACGCACTCCAGTACATAATGACACAGGATGTGACGCACTCCAGTACATAATGACACAGGATGTGACGCACTCCAGTACATAATGACACAGGATGTGACGCACTCCAGTACATAATGACGCAGGGTGTGACGCACTCCAGTACATAATGACACAGGATGTGACGCACTCCAGTACATAATGACAGGATGTGACGCACTCCAGTACATAATGACACAGGATGTGACGCACTCCAGTACATAATGACACAGGATGTGACGCACTCCAGTACATAATGACACAGGATGTGACGCACTCCAGTACATAATGACACAGGATGTTTACCTGGAGAGAGTTTCGGGGGTCAACGCCCCCGCGGCCCGGTCTGTGACCAGGTCTCCTGGTGGATCAGCCCCTGATCAACCAGGCTGTTGCTGCTGGCTGCACGCAAACCAACGTACAAGCCACAGCCCGGCTGATCAGGAACTGACTTTAGGTGCTTGTCCAGTGCCAGCTTGAAGACTGCCAGGGGTCTGTTGGTAATCCCCCTTATGTGTGCTGGGAGGCAGTTGAACAGTCTCGGGCCCCTGACACTTATTGTATGGTCTCTTAACGTGCTAGTGACACCCCTGCTTTTCATTGGGGGTATGGTGCATCGTCTGCCAAGTCTTTTGCTTTCGTAGTGAGTGATTTTCGTGTGCAAGTTCGGTACTAGTCCCTCTAGGATTTTCCAGGTGTATATAATCATGTATCTCTCCCTCCTGCGTTCCAGGGAATACAAGTTTAGGAACCTCAAGCGCTCCCAGTAATTGAGGTGTTTTATCTCCGTTATGCACGCCGTGAAAGTTCTCTGTACATTTTCTAGGTCAGCAATTTCACCTGCCTTGAAAGGTGCTGTTAGAGTGCAGCACTCCAGTACATAATGACACAGGATGTGACGCACTCCAGTACATAATGACACAGGATGTGACGCACTCCAGTACATAATGACACAGGATGTGACGCACTCCAGTACATAATGACACAGGATGTGACGCACTCCAGTACATAATGACTCAGTGTGACGCACTCCAGTACATAATGACTCGGTGTGACGCACTCCACTACATAATGACTCAAGGTGTGACGCACTCCAGTACATAATGACACAGGGTGTGACGCACTCCAGTACATAATGACTCAGTGTGACGCACTCCAGTACATAATGACTCGGTGTGACGCACTCCACTACATAATGACTCAAGGTGTGACGCACTCCAGTACATGACTCAAGGTGTGACGCACTCCAGTACATAATGACTCAGTGTGACGCACTCCAGTGCATAATGACTCAGGGTGTGACGCACTCCAGTACATGACTCAGGGTGTGACGCACTCCAGTACATAATGGCTCAGGGTGTGACGCACTCCATTACATGACTCAGGGTGTGACGCACTACAGTACATGACTCATGGTGTGACCCACTCCAGTACATAATGATTCAGGGTGTGACGCACTCCAGTACATGACTCAGGGTGTGACGCACTCCAGTACATAATGGCTCAGGGTGTGACGCACTCCAGTACATGACTCAGGGTGTGACGCACTCCAGTACATGACTCAGGGTGTAACGCACTCCAGTACATAATGATTCAGGGTATGACGCACTCCACTACATAATGACTCAAGGTGTTTACCTGGAGTTTACCTGGAGAGAGTTTCGGGGGTCAACGCCCCCGCGGCCCGGTCTGTGACCAGGCCTCCTGGTGGATCAGCGCCTGATCAACCAGGCTGTTGCTGCTGGCTGCACGCAAACCAACGTACGAGCCACATCCCGGCTGATCAGGAACTGACTTTAGGTGCTTGTCCAGTGCCAGCTTGAAGACTGCCAGGGGTCTGTTGGTAATCCCCCTTATGTGTGCTGGGAGGCAGTTGAACAGTCTCGGGCCCCTGACACTTATTGTATGGTCTCTTAACGTGCTAGTGACACCCCTGCTTTTCATTGGGGGGATGGTGCATCGTCTGCCAAGTCTTTTGCTTTCGTAGTGAGTGATTTTCGTGTGCAAGTTCGGTACTAGTCCCTCTAGGATTTTCCAGGTGTATATAATCATGTATCTCTCCCTCCTGCGTTCCAGGGAATACAGGTTTAGAAACCTCAAGCGCTCCCAGTAATTGAGGTGTTTTATCTCCGTTATGCGCGCCGTGAAAGTTCTCTGTACATTTTCTAGGTCGGCAATTTCACCTGCCTTGAAAGGTGCTGTTAGAGTGCAGCAATATTCCAGCCTAGATAGAACAAGTGACCTGAAGAGTGTCATCATGGGCTTGGCCTCCCTAGTTTTGAAGGTTCTCATTATCCATCCTGTCATTTTTCTAGCAGATGCGATTGATACAATGTTATGGTCCTTGAAGTTGAGATCCTCCGACATAATCACTCCCAGGTCTTTGACGTTGGTGTTTCGCTCTATTTTGTGGCCAGAATTTGTTTTGTACTCTGATGAAGATTTAATTTCCTCATGTTTACCATATCTGAGTAATTGAAATTTCTCATCGTTGAACTTCATATTGTTTTCTGCAGCCCACTGAAAGATTTGGTTGATGTCCGCATGGAGCCTTGCAGTGTCTGCAATGGAATACACTGTCATGCAGATTTGGGTGTCATCTGCAAAGGAAGACACGGTGCTGTGGCTGACATCCTTGTCTATGTCGGATATGAGGATGAGGAACAAGATGGGAGCTAGTACTGTGCCTTGTGGAACAGAGCTTTTCACCGTAGCTGCCTCGGACTTTACTCTGTTGACGACTACTCTCTGTGTTCTGTTAGTGAGGAAATTATAGATCCATCGACCGACTTTTCCTGTTATTCCTTTAGCGCGCATTTTGTGCGCTATTACGCCATGGTCACACTTGTCGAAGGCTTTTGCAAAGTCTGTATATATTACATCTGCATTCTTTTTGTCTTCTAGTGCATTTAGGACCTTGTCGTAGTGATCCAGTAGTTGAGACAGACAGGAGCGACCTGTTCTAAACCCATGTTGCCCTGGGTTGTGTAACTGATGGGTTTCTAGATGGGTGGTGATCTTGCTTCTTAGGACCCTTTCAAAGATTTTTATGATATGGGATGTTAGTGCTATTGGTCTGTAGTTCTTTGCTGTTGCTTTACTGCCCCCTTTGTGGAGTGGGGCTATGTCTGTTGTTTTTAGTAACTGAGGGACGACCCCCGTGTCCATGCTCCCTCTCCATAGGATGGAAAAGGCTCGTGATAGGGGCTTCTTGCAGTTCTTGATGAACACAGAGTTCCATGAGTCTGGCCCTGGGGCAGAGTGTATGGGCATGTCATTTATCGCCTGTTCGAAGTCATTTGGCGTCAGGATAACATCGGATAGGGTTGTGTTAATCAAATTTTGTGGCTCTC
>NC_091334.1:17293628-17468628 GCF_038502225.1 Cherax quadricarinatus
GATAGAATGATGATAGATGGACTCACTGGTGTCAATCTCCCTGAGCCTTAAGTCCATAAAATTCAGCTGAAGTTGTTTTCATATTATTGTTCTCAAACTACTACCTGACAAGCCAAGATTGTAATCTACTCCCTCTTTGAAAGCATACAGCTTAGCCAATTTATCAGTTCTATCATGCATCTGAAGACCAATGTGAGATGGAATCCACAGCATGTGCACTCTGACTCCACTGTCCACAATCTTACCATACCTGTGTCTGGCTTCTGACACAAGCATGCCACAATTTATGCTTAATTAATGAGTTGAGAGTATTTATGGATGACAGAGAATCAGTTACAATTAAACTGTCAATCTTTGATACATAGATGCATTTCAGTGCAAGGAGTATGGCAAACAGTTCTGTCTGAAGGGTAGAGGCCCAATTATTGATGCGTGCTCCAATTTCTTTAAGAGAGCCATCACTCTGTACGACAACAGCAGCACTACCAGCTGCACCAGTGGATTGGTGAACAGAACCATCAACGTAAATAATTTGCGAGAGTGTGTGCTGTGTGACTAAGTTATCAATACAGCTTAAGGCCTCATGTTTGGCTTCAAGGCGAAGTTTTGGTTGTGTACAAAGCTATTTTGTAACTCCTGTTAAGCGCTGCACGAGAGTAGATATATGATGGTGGAGTCCCTTGGCCAATCCACTCAGCCAATATCAGATCATTTGGAAGTCGACGAGGGTTTGCAACTTGATCTAACAACAGGAATTTAGGATCCAAGTACTTATTGACATTGTGGATAACAATAAGCACTTTAGGTGATCTTGGTGGGGCAGCTTGGAGTTGGATGTTAGCATATTTATGAGTAAGAAGTTTTTCTATAAATGTTGGGTCATTAGTAACAAAGACGTAATTATCCTCGTCATGACGAAAGCGAATCCGAAGGTTTTCCTCTGGGTTGTCTAGTGTAGCTTCGTAAAACCATCTAAACTTGACCTCAAACTCAGTGTTGGCAGGGAAATCAAGCCTAACCGTTCTGCGATGGTTGTTGCTCTCGTTGTTTCTTGCAGCAAGCCTCCTTTGAAATCCTCTTCCTTTTTTCAAAGCTCCCTTCTAAAACGTACGAATTCGCCTTCACCATCATTTACTTCGTTCACATCAATAGGTCACTTCTAGTTCAGCTGCTTGAGGTGGAAGAGTTAGTCTGTTACTTTTGGGTCAGTGAAACCGCCTTTATTGCATAAGAGAGAAGGAACAAGGAAGGGATATTCACCTCGCTAGACACAGGCAATATGGGTGTAGTGGCCTGCGGGTCGCAGTGCGATTTTCAAGGCCATTCAGTGGGCCCACAGTCGTCTCGAGAGTTACCAACACTGTACTACTTGAACATTAAAATGGTATAAAATACCGACAGGTTGTTAGGTAAGACACATATGCAACAGTTAGGTATCTTTATTATGAAACGTTTCGCCTACACAGTAGGCTTCTTCAGTCAAGTACAGAAAAGTTGATAGAAGCAGAAGATACTTGAAGACGATGTAATCAGTCCATCACCCTTAAAGTTTTGAGGTGGTCAGTCCCTCAGTCTGGAGAAGAGCATTGTTCCATAGTATGAAACAATATGGAGATGAAGTGACAGAATGGAGCTTTTTATAGCGCCAAGAGGTGAGACGTAGGCCACTAGGAGAGGTAAGAACTCAGATGTTGAAAGGTCAGGTCCTTCTCATATCCAGCCGCTCTCACTAGTGGAAGTTGTCGAAGTTGATTGCAGGTCTGTACCAAGATACCCTTGTGTTGCAGTGTCTGACAGATTGAACATTAAAATGGTATAAAATACCGACAGGTTGTTAGGTAAGACACATATGCAACAGTTAGGTATCTTTATTATGAAACGTTTCGCCTACACAGTAGGCTTCTTCAGTCAAGTACAGAAAAGTTGATAGAAGCAGAAGATACTTGAAGACGATGTAATCAGTCCATCACCCTTAAAGTTTTGAGGTGGTCAGTCCCTCAGTCTGGAGAAGAGCATTGTTCCATAGTATGAAACAATATGGAGATGAAGTGACAGAATGGAGCTTTTTATAGCGCCAAGAGGTGAGACGTAGGCCACTAGGAGAGGTAAGAACTCAGATGTTGATAGGTCAGGTCCTTCTCATATCCAGCCGCTCTCACTAGTGGAAGTTGTCGAAGTTGATTGCAGGTCACTTCATCTCCATATTGTTTCATACTATGGAACAATGCTCTTCTCCAGACTGAGGGACTGACCACCTCAAAACTTTAAGGGTGATGGACTGATTACATCGTCTTCAAGTATCTTCTGCTTCTATCAACTTTTCTGTACTTGACTGAAGAAGCCTACTGTGTAGGCGAAACGTTTCATAATAAAGATACCTAACTGTTGCATATGTGCCTTACCTAACAAACTGTACTACTTGTTAATTACTCCAAACCCGCAGCACTTAACACATCTAGCACACGTGTCTTGGAATGACAGACAAATTTTCACTACCTAAAAGTGTCAGGACTATACCCAACTACTAATCAAGGGAAACAAAATTCAGCAGCGTCACTCTCGAGAGTACTTCAATTCGCAACGACTGGACACAGAACAGGCACAGGTTACAGCAAAAGGTGACGCAAACGCCTGTTTACCTGGAGAGAGTTCCGGGGGTCAACGCCCCCGCTGCCCGGTCTGTGACCAGGCCTGTCGCAAGGACTTCTGCCTAAAACGCACTTTTAAAATTGTTGGAATAGTTGGGCTAAATAAGTCAGGTAGTTTATTTGTATTGAGGTGGAGGTGCCGGGTAGTACAACGTTTGAAAGAGATTTACATAACAAATAAAAAAGGCACAAGACCGTGACTGGAACGACACATCATTGTAAGGATACATCTGGTGGTTAACCTGCCCAAGATAATTATAATCCAGCTGTAGCCGGGAGGTGCCCTCAAGGAAGGTTCCTTGATGTTGGTGAGGGGCTCTTGATTTAGGGAATTGGATCTGTGCTCCAGTTCCCCGAATTAAGCCTGAGTGCCTTCCACATCACCCCCCCCCCAGGCGCTGTATAATCCTCCGGGTTTAGTGCTCCCCTTGATTATAATAATAATAATCCTGACTTTTATGGTGTTATCCTAAGTAATTTACATGTGTGTTACTATGTATGATAATTGTACTTATGCATACCTGTACCTAAATATTGGATCTCAGTGGAAATAAGTTACTTTGACCTTTTGGTTATCCTAGGTAATTTACACTATGTATGATAATTGTTCTTGTGTGTATTTGTACATAAACTTACTTAATTCTTCAACAGCCATAAGTATGGCAGTGGAAGGAGGTCAAGCACAGAGAAGGGCAACGTGGTGGTGGTGCAGCAAGCATGCAAGTCCTATGGCTCTGGATCCAAGAAAGTGGCTGTCTTGGAGAGTCTAGACATGCGGGTTGCCCAAGGAACTATGTGAGTGTGGTAATAAGTCACTCTGACTTTTATGGGTTATCCTATGTAATATACACATATGTTAACTGTGTATGATAATTGTACTTATGTATACCTGTGCTTAAGTAAACTTACTTAGCCTTGTGATGAATAGCAAGTAGCCTACAAAATGCAGTATGTTAAATGTTAAATTAATGCACATAGCAGAGTGGAACTTTTGCATTACAAAATACATCACCCTTGTTTGTGATAATTAATGCAGTGCCTTATTTGTGGTAATTAATGCAGTGCCTTATTTGTGGTAATTAATGCAGTGCCTTATTTGTGGTAATTAATGCAGTGCCTTATTTGTGGTAATTAGCATAGTGCTTTATTTGTAGTATTCATAGCTTGTTGCCCTGTTAATTGTAATTTTAGTAGCTGTCTTGTAGAAAACATGTATATGTATGTATAGAAGTAATATGTGACTTTATAATATCCCAATGAATATAACCAGAGGCTGCTAGGACCCTGCTAACACTGCTTCCTCTTTCAGTTATGGACTGCTGGGCCCCAGCGGGTGTGGCAAGACCACACTGTTAGGATGCTTGGTGAACCGCCTTAAACTAGACAAGGGAGAGATCTTCATCTATGGGTATCCCCCTGGCTCTCCTGCAGCTGCAGTCCCTGGCCACCGTGTTGGATACATGCCTCAGGTAGGTCTGCACTTGTGTCACATGTAGGCCTGTATGGGGGTACAGGATCCAGATAATTCTGTAACTAAATACCCACTAAAAAGTCAGTTCAAGAAACGAACCATGGGTGGAGCTCACTAGCCATAGTTCTAGAGACCACACTAACCATAGTGCAAGAGACCTAATCAGCCAGTGCTAGAATCTTGACTAGCCTTGTGTAGGATGGTACTAACTCGTCTCCCTTCCCCACAGGAGCTAGCACTGTACCAGGAGTTCACCATTGTAGAGACGTTGAGGTACTTTGGTATGATCCATCAGATGGGCTCAAAGAGGATTTCGGAGAGAACCAAGTTTCTGGTGACCTTCCTTGACCTCCCAGACCCCACCAGGCTTGTCAGTCAGCTCAGGTCAGAGACTTGCATTGCAATGTCTGTATTCACCTATATATAGTTGCAGGGGTCAATTCACAGCTCCTGGCCCTCTGTATTGTCTTCCTGTTGTGTATCAATGCTAGTAAAGCCACTATTAATCCATTCTTTTCACTCCTGCTGCACAGGCCCATTCTCTCATGTCTAGGCCAAAATTTGCTGCTCACAGCAAATTTGAGGATGCTATGAATTATGCCTACCAGTACATGCTGTATGGATGTTGATTGCTATGATGTACTAGTAGCTATGTGACAGACAGCTTAAGGGTTAAAGGTGAAAAAAAATCTGCACTGTATTTTCCATTAATGCTATTGTGGTAATTTCTTAATTTTATTAGTAATCATTGAACCTTATATAATAACCTTCACTGTCTATTATCAGTGTTAACTATAGCTTAAATGTAAACAACTCTTGAATGCTCGCTGAAAACTGGTTAATTGTACTAGAATTTAATCCAGCTTGATAAATTCAGGAACATGAGAAATGTAAGAAAAAAGTAGCATTGCAGTAGGCCTAGTGGGCAATGCTAGACAGGTTCATCTCTCACATATCTGTACTGACAAAGTGTCACCCCCACAGTGGAGGACAGCAGAGGAGAGTGAGCTTTGCTGCTGCCTTACTACATGAGCCAGACCTTCTAATTCTTGATGAACCCACTGTCGGTGTTGACCCCCTCTTGAGGAGCAAGTGAGTTTTTGTCTCTAATATGATTACTTGCCTCCCTTATTATCTCTTACATCATTCTGTCAGTGTCCTTTTGCAGTGTCTGTGAATGATACATCAGTCACTGCATTCCTGTACCTTTTGTTAATAACACAATGCAAATACTACTTCCACTTCCCTTGCTATTAATAAAACATCCCATCCACTTTTATATCTGCATAAAAATAACCTAAATCTACCTACTCTATCTTTCTTACCAGTGATTTTTTTTTCAGTATCTGGGAGCATCTCCTAAACATATGTCAGCATGGTAATACAACCATCATCATTACAACTCACTACATTGAGGAGGCCAGACAGGCAGACAGAGTGAGTGTTGACCATTGTCAGGCTCTCTTTGTTTGTGAGTGTATAGTATAGTAGAAAGTAACTGCTAGTATTTCTTCATTCCCTACTACTACTACTGGCACTGCTGCTGCTGTCACAACCACCATCATTATTATTATTACCACTGTAGTCACAACTTCTACAACCACAAACATGATGCTACCTTCACTGATGAAGCTATCATCCTTAGGCACTATTGGTTCTACTAGTGATACCTACACTACTACCGTCATCACTTTCAAGATCACTCTCACTACTGTCATCGTCATTACGACTCGCCCTAATCATTCCCCTTCCTCCCCATAAGTATCACCACTACCATCTAATCATGCCCTGCCACTACCACAGGTGGGGCTGATGCGAGCAGGTAGATTGCTGGCGGAGACATCTCCTTCCAGCCTTCTCCATCACTTTGGCATTCCATCTCTTGAGGATATCTTTCTTAAGCTCTGCCTCCAAGATGGTGATGAAGATAATCTCCATCTTGGCAAGGTAAGATGGCAGTTGCTTAGGTTATTGCTACAACTATTAGGTCTTGCTAGGTCAAACTAAAGTTAATGTTGGAAAAATAAGTTGTCTCATTTTTGATCTATGGTGAATTAGTTATCAGGTTTTCACTCATTCGCAGTTTGAGGTACTATTGTGCATTACCATCAAGCTAATTTACTGGACAGTACTTGGCCCACTTAAATTTTAAGTGGGTTTGAAGTACCTAGTTTTTTTTAACACACCTGCCGTATCCCACTGAGGTAGGGTGATGTATCAAGAAAAATGAAAGTTTTTTCTCTTTAAATTTAATAATAAGTACCTAATTACCAATCAGTAGCTGTACACCTGAGACAGCAACTCATGTCAAGTTTTCTTCCAGCATAACAAGGGATTTGTGGAAGAGGATGTACTGACACACAAAGTCACCTCAGCGTCACTGCCAGCAGCCCGAGGCACGACTTCTGCCCTGAAGAGAGAGATAAACCCGAGCACCGGTCTGTTCACCTTCAGAGATTCTGAGGATACTGCCATCTTAATGGTAGGTTTCAAGAATTTCTTTTCTTTGCAGTGATGATAAAAAAGAGTGTCTTGTGCAGCCATTGAATTATCTATTAATGCTTCTGTTAATTCAAATTCAAATTCAAATTCAAAGTTTATTCTCTATAAGGATTACAATGCTGAGTTTACAGAAATTTGGTTATTGTGTGGTTTACATGTAGTAAAATTGTGATTACAGAGTGTACCACTAGAACGCTTAGCATGGCTAGGCATTTCGGGCATACTTAATTTTATTCTTAATTGTAAAATATTACAAATTATGAGGTAAGTTGGTATTATGGCTAAGTGACTAAATACTAGTTTGTGAGTTTAGCAATGTGAATGCTTTTGTTTTGGCACAGTACATAATTTCAGTATTGGAGTATCACAGGATTCATTATTTTAAGACTGAGATTAATATTTCTGTTTATGGTCAAATGAGTGAGTGAGTGTAAGTGTGAACCACCAGGTGGTATTCGTGTAGTTAGTTGACGGGGTGTATCAGGGAGATAAGATGTTTTCTAATGGTAGTTTTGAAGGTGATGAATGTGTCTGCAGTTCTAGAGTTCTCAGGTAGGGTATTCCAGATTTTAGGGCCTTTGACATACATTGATTTTTTGTAAAGGTTTAGTTGGACACGGGGAATGTCGTAGAGATGTTTGTGTCTGGTGTTATGCCTGTGAGTTCTGTCACAACTATCAAGAAAGCGTTTTAGGTCAAGGTTGATATTAGAGTTTAAGGCCCTGTAGATGTAGATTGCACAGTAGTAAGTGTGGATGTACTGAACTGGGAGTAAGTTTAGGTCTATGAAGAGTGGGGGTGTGTGTTGCCAGGGATGGGATTTAGTGATTATTCTTACTGCAGCTTTTTGTTGGGTTATTATTGGCTTTAGGTGTGTTGCTGCAGTTGATCCCCAAGCACAAATAGCATAGGTGAGGTATGGATAAATAAGTGAGTGGTATAGTGTGAGAAGGGCATTTTGCGGCACGTAGTATCGTATCTTGGAGAGGATTCCAACCGTTTTGGATACTTTTTTGGTTATATGCTGGATATGGGTGCTGAAATTCAGGTTGTTGTCAAGGTATAAGCCTAGGAATTTTCCCCCATTATTTCTGGTAATTAGAGTGTTGTCAATCTTAATGTTAATTTGTGCATCTCCTGCTCTGCTACCAAACATAATATAGTAGGTTTTGTCAGTGTTAAGCGTAAGTTTATTGGCTGTCATCCAAGTCGTTATTTTAATCAGCTCCTCATTCACAATGGTGTTGAGGGTGGCAAGATTAGGGTGAGAGATGACATAAGTCGTGTCATCAGCAAAGAGAATGGGTTTCAGGTGTTGGGATACGTTTGGAAGGTCATTGATGTATATGAGGAAGAGCAGGGGACCAAGGACACTTCCCTGCGGAACTCCAGTATCAAGTGGCCGTGTTGCTGATGCTGTGTCTTTAATGGTGACGTACTGATACCTATTAGTAATGTAAGATTTGAAATAAGCAAGCGCATGGCCTCTTATACCGTAGTGATCAAGTTTGTGGAGTAGGATGTCGTGGTCTACTGTGTCAAAAGCTTTTCTTTGGTCAATAAAAATTCCTAGTGGATATTCCTTATTTTCCAATGCTGTGTAAAGTAGATCTAGCATTTTTATGATTGCATCATTAGTGCTTTTATTTTTCCTGAATCCAAACTGGCAGGGGTTGAGTATGTTTTGAGCCGTTATAAATGAATACAGTCTCCTGTGCACGAGTTTCTCAAAGATTTTGGATAGCAATGGTAAGTTAGATATTGGCCTATAGTTGTTTAAGTCTGTAGGGTCACCACCTTTATGTATTGGTGTAACCCTTGCCATCTTGAGTAGTTTCGGGAAGGTGCTAGTCTCTAGTGACTTGTTAAAAAGTAATGAAATAGCATGCGAAAGGACATGGGCCGCTCGCTTGTACAGTAATGGTGGGACATGAGACAGATTCCCCGAGTTATTTTTAAGTGACTTTATAATCTCAATGACTTCCGTGGGCTCAGTTGGTGCAAGATAGAAGGAATTAGGGAAATTCACATCTAGGTAGTCCCCGGCATGGGCATTGGTATGTGGGATTTTACTGGCGAGATTAGATCCTATGTTTGAGAAGAAGTCGTTTATCTTGTTAGCTGTGTCAGTGGGATGTAGTGGTGTTTCATTAGGTTTAGTTAGGACAATATTCTTGGTTTTTCTCAGTTTGTGGGTCCCTAGAATCTGAGAGAGTGTTTTCCAGGTCTTTTTTATATCTCCTCTAGTGTCTGTGAATCTACTGGAGTAGTATAGTTGTTTGGCTTTGTTTATTACTTTGGTGAGAGCTGATGAATAGTGTTTAAGAGTATCTTTGTGTATTAAGCCCTGTCTATATTGCTTTTCATATTGGTGTTTCTTGTCAATGGATTTCAGAATGGTGCTGGTTAGCCATGGGCAACCAAGCCGTTTGTTTGTGATCTGTTTTGTTTTTATAGGACAATGTTTGTTGTATAGTCTAAGTAATTTGTTAAGAAAAATGTCTGTCCAGTCATCAATACCATTGGCCTTGGAGAATTCTGTAGGCCAATCAACAGTCTCTAGGTCAGCTGTGAACTTCCTTACTGAGGCCTCGTCATGGAGTCTAAATGAGACTTTGTTGTATTCAAGTGGTGGTTTACTAATGTTTGTCAGGAGGAAGGTAGGGTAGTGGTCTGTAGTGCTATCTGTGATTATCCCTGATTTAAGGGGGGCTACATTGCTTCCATCAGGAAGCGGTTGCCTGACTTACATCATATTAGTGCAACCAAGAATATTGATGTCATCTGTTTGCAGGAATGTAGATTGAAAGATGGAGCACCTCCACCAAACTTGCCTGGATATGCAGCTTATAACCTAAGGTCAACCAACTGTTGTGTGATGTATGTCAGAAAGAGCTTGCCACATTCACTCCTTTCCTTGCAGAGTCGAGTTAACATGCAGTATCATGGTGTCAAAGTATATGCAGGCGATTTTTCCATAAACATTTTTAATCTCTATGCCCCAGCGAACCAGCTTCGACCTGATGCTTTACCAGATCGCATCAATAGTGAACCTACCATCATTCTTGGAGATTTTAATGCCAGACATAAGAATATTGGTGGGTCTATAACAAACACCAATGGAACTAAACTAGTGAGATTGCTAAATGAGCATGATAATGTTCGAATTGTGGGCACTACTGAGCCTACTCACATATATGGTGGCATACTAGATCTGTGTCTTGGATTTAATACATCATATACGATGCATGACTCTGTCATAGTTGATGATCTTCTATCTGATCACTTCCCAAGACTAACAACTGTCAATCTTGATCACATCTCCAGCAATCAAGGAGCTAAATACAGAAGGAGGAAACTTATTCTCAAACCAGAACACAGAGACAACTTTATTAACCACTTGGATCAATGGTATAAGAATTACGAGCCCATTGGCACACAAAAATTTAATGATGATTTAATTACCACTATTGAGAGTGTTCTCACAGATCAAGTGGGCAGGAATAGGAAACAAAAACCCTCCACTATAAATAACAATAAAAACCAATGTAAATACTATAATGATCCACAGCTGCGCAATCTAACACATGCAGCTAGGAGGATTGGTAAAGCATACCGTGAATGTAGAACCCCAGACCTGCTCAGAACGTTCCAAGCTGCACTAACAAATGCAAGGAATAGAAAGGAAGAACTTAGGCAACAGGAATGGGAACAGTTTGTTAGTGGATTAAATAGGTCCACCCCTTTGAGTTTGGCTTGGAAAGGTATAAATAAAATAACCAGGAAAAAGACTGGCAATGTTGCTCATCCCTTTCCTCTTGAAAAAGCAAATGACCTCATAAATGACTGGTCCAAAACATCCAGGCATGAAAGCCTTCCATCTCATATTAGAAAAAATTTAGAGAGTACTTCTGAAGAAATGTTGAAACTGATTAATTTTATGAGCCAAAATATTGATGAGAGTGATTGCCTCTTTACCGAGTATGAATTAGATAATGCATTAACCAAAGGTCGATCAACTGCTCCTGGAGAGGATGGTATAACCTATGATATTCTCAGAACTCTAAGGCACGTGCCTGATAACCCTTTGTTGGCACTGTATAATCTCAGTTACATTGAGGGCGTTCTTCCTACTTCCTGGACCAATAGTCTCATTGTGCCTATCCCTAAGCCCCAACAGCCTGATACATTTAGGCCGATCTCCTTAACTAGTTGTCTTTGTAAAACTTTTGAAAGAATGATGCTTAACAGACTGTACTACAGAATCAGAGATCAACTTTCCCCCTACCTCTATGGGTTCATGAAAGGTAAAAGTGTGCAGAACTGTATTTCCACCTTTCTCACTGCACACACCTCTACTAGTTTTACCACTTTTCTTGATCTAAAATCTGCATTTGATATTCCGAACAGAACCGTTATACTACATGAACTAGCCAAAATGAATATTGGTGGTGGCTTACTCTGCTGGATAATAGGATACCTGTCAAATAGAGTATCCTCTGTCCTTTACCAAGGCTTCAGAAGTGATTCTAAAGAAATGTCTTTAGGTACACCGCAGGGAGGAGTTCTTAGTCCCATGCTATTTAATATTCTGATTAATGCTCTCCTAAATGCTCTACCTGCCTCACCTAAACATATAGCTATAAGCTATGCTGATGATATCATGATCCATACAACAGGGCATAAGAAGATGAATACCATTCTTAATGAAGTTCAAGCAATTTGTAATCGACTAGGCCTCATAATATCTTCCTCTAAAACTAAGATATTAACAAGCAAACGACGTCCCCCACCCATCTATTTGCAGGGTGAAATCATTAGCTACGTTAAAACTTACAGATATCTTGGTGTAGATGTACCCTTTAACAAATCCACTATACCACAACTAAACAAGAAATGTAAAGCTAGGCTAAATGCTCTCAAAGCTGTTGCTGGCTACAATCCCAACTATGGTGCAAATGTGAGAATCGTGAGAATGATGTACATAGCCTATGTTAGGTCCTTAATTGATTATGCTGCTCCCATGTTGATATTAGCTAGAGAAAGTTCTCTCCGACCCTTGGAGTTAATGCAGAATGAAGCTCTCAGGATTATTCTTGGCTGTCCCAGATCTACAAAAGTTCTTAACATGAGGAAGGAGCTTGGTATTTCTAGTATCAGTGATAGGATTGTTGAAATTAACACTGTACTCGGTATTAGAATGTTGAGAAACGAACCAGACACTGTCACAGTGAATCTTACCAAGTGTCTAGAGGTAAATACACACAGATCTAAATGGATTGTGAAAACGTGCAATTGCATTAAGTTTTATAACCTGCATGAACTGTATCACTGTAGGCAACAAGAGCATTTCACCCCTCCATGGAAGATGTGTTCATTTAATATCACATACCTACAAGTCCCTCCCAAGAAGCTCATTGCTAGTAATCCCTTCCTTAAATCTCTTGTTAGAGCAACTGCTCAAGAAGAAATTTCTCACCTAGCTGGTAGTAACAAGTTATCACAAGTTATATACACTGATGGATCTAAACAGGAGTCTTCTGGCAGGGCTGCATCTGCTCTTGTTGCCACCTCCCTAGTTAAGAACGATAATAAATTTGTTGAGTTAGGCATAAGAATTAACAACTGGGCGTCTACACTGCAAACTGAATTGTTTGCAATCCTAATGGCGCTAAAGCTAACCTATGACACTGAGCTTGACTCTATCATCATTACTGATTCTATGTCATCATTGAAGGCTCTTGGCTCATATAATGACTCCAACAACATGCTCATTGGGGAAGCCAGGTATAGATACTCAAAAATTAGGGACAAAGGAATTAATGTACAATTGCTATGGATCCCATCACACATTGGATTACTCCTTCATGATAAAGTTGATATGTTAGCCAAGAAGAGTATCGAGAAGGAGAATGTAGAATATAACTTTGGTATAACTGTGTCTAGCATTAGGAATAATATTAGGAGAGAAGTAAATAATGAAAATGATTGTTATAGGAATGCAGTTAGAAGCCTGAGTAGATCTATAACCCACTATGATAACATGAACGTAGATAAGTATGTTTATGGAGCAGCTTGCAATGTGAACAGACTGACTGATGTTGTAGTGGCCAGGCTTAGGCTTGGTTACAAGTACTTCTGGCAGTTTGGGAGACACACAGATAATGATCAAACTAAATGTAAATTATGTGATCAGGCATATGGTCACTCTCTTGAACACTATGTGCTTAATTGTCCACTTATTGAGGAATACAGAGACAAACAGTATAATAACCTATGTGACATGTCAAGATATCTTATTAATGAAAATAAGATACCAGATATACTAAGCAAATTTCCTAAATTTGCTTGTAACAGATAAGTGAACTATAGATATGTAGATATAAATCCATATGTATTCCTGTTAACCCTTTGGGGCCTAGTTCCTGGGCCTTTTGTGTATCCATATGCTCTCGCGCTACCGTCCACAGGATGGATATGGGGTGCACAATAAACTAGCCACTTCGGTGGCAAAATCTAAAAATCTAATCTAGTATATTGGTCCATATGTGGTCTATTATGGTTGCACTTGTCTCAGTGAGCCTGGTTGGTTTAGTTATTGTTGGTATGAGAAGTGTGTTGTTCATATTGTTGATGAAATCAGTTACAGGCTGATCATCTAGTAAGCCAAGGTTGATGTTGAAGTCTCCAGCTAAGAGAAGGTGGTGCTTATTCATTTGTCTGTTTGTTATTAGTGACTTTAATTTCTCACTGAAATTTGGGATGTTTGTGTGAGGTATCCGGTAAATGGCACCGATTGTTATAGGCGTCTTAAGGTTTTTTACAGTAAAATTAGCAAAAATGTATTCCCCATATTCATCACTAAAGCAAGTGGTGCTAATACAAGATAATTGGTTAGAGTAATAGATTGCAATACCACCCCCAACTTGGTTTGGTCTGCAGTTGTGAATTGCTGTGTATCCTGGTAGAGGGTAGATATCTATTGTGTCCTGCTTAAGCCAGGTCTCAGTAAGAATAATGCAGGAGAAGGGTGTCTTTAGTGATTCAAGGAATGCTAGGAGGTCATCATAGTGTTTGCTTAAGGACCTGATGTTGTAGTTAAGTACTGATAGACTTTTAGCATTGTTTAGGATAGTGGTGGCTTGTGATGCTGTGTAATAAAGGCAGTTACTTTCCAATAGGTTTTGATTGGGTGTCAGATTATGGAGGTTTAGATCAGGGTCAATGTGATCAATCATCTTCTAGGTTTAAATTATGGTTATTTATATCCTGAGTTGTGTGTTGAGTTCTAGTACTGATATCTGTAGTGGTAGGAAGTTTGGACAAGTATATAGCTAGAGTATTTTGGTCATGTAGGGTATAGTCACTACTACACATAATGAAGTTGATGTTGTCTATGTGTTGTGCTGGAATGAACTAAAGTACAACTAGGTATAAACTAGTAATATAAAAATACAAATTAAAAATAGAACAAGACTCTCACTTGTAATTGCACTAAGGTCTAATAATGATAGTGATCTTTGGTGATTGGGGCAGAGCAACACAGACAAACAGATATTAGGGCACAAAATGCATAACTGGCCTTCATTCTAGATATTTTTATATCTTATTCACCTGAACCTCAATAGAAATGATATAAATAAAAGGTCTAAAATTGTGGAACTGATATAAATAAAAGGTCTAAAATTGTGGAACAACTTTCCAAATAAATTAAAAAATTGAAACTTAATAAAGTAAAACAAAATTGAAAAAAAAATTGTGCCAAATGTATTTCCCTTCAAGATGTATATGTACATGCTATACAGAAACAAAAATCCCTACTATAACCCTTATTAAAGATATACTTGCTACACAGAGACAAAAATCAGTCTGAGTTTGATGACATGTGAAATAGGTGTGTGCCAAGGTATCAATATTGGCTAACTTTGCTGTTGGTATGGGTATTGGTCTAAAATTGTGTATCAGTACCAGTGAGTATCAGGTAAGTTTGATGGTATTGGTGGGTATCAGCTATTTTTTATTGTATTGGTATTGACCTCAAATTTAGTATCAGTATGAGCATTAACAGAAAATTGGTATTGATCCATCACTAATGTAAAAGACACTATTTGAATTATGCTCATATATTTTTGTTTTTGTTTTCCACATGTATTTGTGTGTGCTTGCATGAGTACACCACAAGCTTATACTTGGGTACACACAGGTCCCCTGGGTGCAGACATCGAAGTATGAGCAGATGTTTTCCAGTGATCGCTTCTCTGCCCTCCTCATGAAGAACTTCATCCGTCTTTGGAGGAATATTGGGTGAGAGTCTGATATCTATCTTTTTTTTCTCTCTCCCTCTCTCTCTCTCTTTTTTTTTTCTCTCTCTCTCTCACAGGGTTTTACAAGGTTAGGTTAGGGTTCTTAGCTTTATTTACTAGCTAAGAGCTGTTATCTTCATCAACTCATTTTAAAGCCTTTTTATTGTAATGAAACATATAAATATGGAATAGGATGTAGTTGGAGCCATCTGTGGGCCAGCAATTTCATTTGGTCAACTGACCAAATGTCATTATGCTGTATGAACATGTTCCAGACTAGAATCATCTAAGGAATAAATAATCGCAGATGAAGTGATGTTCTTGAAAAGGGTACAGAGTATAACTATTGTTTGCTGCCCATCATGTTGTGCAGAAGCTCTACAGAGTGGAGCCAAGTGTTTTTTTTTTTCTTCTCTCAGTGCTGGGTTATCTAAAACTTGGACATAAATGATATAAAATACTGACACGATGGAAAAATAGAAACAAATGCAGTATATTGCGAGCCTTTGACTACATTTTGCCCACATAGTGGGCTTTATCAAGTCACAAACAGATCTGTTTGTGACTTGATAAAGTCCACTGTGTGGGTGAAACATAGTCAATACAAGATTGCATTTTACTGCATTTGTGTTTCCACTTGCTCCTGTCTAACATGCTCATGCAAATTTTCATCGTTCAACACTTTCACCATCATTCATACCTAATCACTGTCTTTGCAGAGGTGTTCAGATATGGTAGTTTAGATGTCACCCTAAACATCAAATATCCCAAACCCCTCCTTTAAATTGCAGGCATTGTGATTCCCACCTCCAGGACTCAAGTAGAGGTAACCGGTCTCCCTGAATCCCTTCACAAAATACACACATTACCCTACTCACACTCCAACAGCTAATCAGGTCCCAAAAAGCATTCGTCTCCATTCACCCCTATATAACACGCTCATGCAAACTTGCTGGAAGTTCAAGCCCCTCACCCACAAAACCTCCTTTACCCCCTCCCTCCAACCTTTCCTATGACGACCCCTGCCTCGCCTTCCTTCCACTAAAGATTTATATGCTCTCTAAATCATTCTACTTTGTTCCATTTTCTCTAAATCACCAAACCACCTCAGCAACTTCTCTTCAGCCCTCTGACTAATGCTTTTAGTAATTCCACACCTCCTAATTTCCACATTACGAATTCTCTGCATAATATTTACACCACACATTGCCCTTAGACATGACATCTCCACTGCCTCTGGTCTCCTCTTTGCTGCAGCATTTACAACCCATGCTTCACACCCATATAAGTGTTGGTACCACAGTCCGATCATACAGTTGCTCTACACCGCAAGAAGCCTCTCTTCGACCCTGTCGGGGTGTAGAATTTATATTGTACAAACGTGATATCCTTTTCACAATGGTGTCGAATCGTGTGAAAATCAAGCCTGTGAATGGTGCAATAAATGACTCCTCGAAGTTAGCTTTAGCTACCGTCGTTAGGACCTGCCTGCAGGTCAAATTTACGGCAATCCACTCTCTGAAAGACTCCTTCATTGTCGTCTGCACAGATGACACGGAAGCACTAAAACTAATGGACGACTCTTCAATCAGGACCCTACAAACACAACAATTCACTCTATCCCCGTCTCCATTCTTGAAGTCGAAACGTTCGGTCTTTGTGAAAAGACTTGACAATATCGTCACCTCTCTCTCTATTGAAGCACTGAAGACATCTATTGAGGAACAAAACGCGTGGGCCTCGGTAGACAACATCTCAAAGATCCCCAACGCCACATCAATGCTAAAGATTACATTCTCAGACATCTCCATGGCTGCCCAAGCTCTCTCTGACGGTCTGGCCATCTCATATTACCACATTCACCCAAGTCATATAGAACAAGAACGTTTCACATACATCTCCCACTGCTGGACCTGCTACTCCTATAATCACACCACCAAGGACTGCCCCATCAAGAATAAGAAGTTTTGTTCAAAATGTGGGAATGATGGACATGATTTCAGATCCTGCACCATTACTACAACACCAACATGTCTTAACTGCAAGGGTAATCATCATACCCTTGCAGCTAAGTGCCCACTCAGGAAAGAAATCATATTGAAGAAAACTAAAGTTCTGAAGAAAACCTCCAATTCACCGACATATGCTGCAATAACCAAACCACAAACCGACGCCATCAAGACTCTACACGCTAATCTACAGGCACCATCGCCCAGCAACTCCCTCTCTCCACTTCCCGACGGTGCTCCTTCCAAGGTGCTGTACTGCATGGTGTATGCACACCTTGCAAACGCAGCAAGCCCCGGCACTTTCAACACCACTATTAACGAACTATTCCGTCTGAACAACATGCCTGCCTTCAATTTTCCGGAATCCACACCTTCAGAAGACATCCTCAAGATCCTTCCCAACGTCCTGAACTTTACTGCACCTACAGACCTGTCTCCTGCCCAAGCAACTGCTCCTGTAACTTCTATAACCACTTCCACCGCTGACAACGCTGATCAAGTTGCCTCAACCACCGCCTCCCACCTCTCCCAGCCTGCTGTTACACAACCATTACACCTCACAGCTGCTCCTGTCGAACCTCAGTCACCTGCTACCACCATTGTAGATTCTCCCAGTGAATCCACTCCAGAAGAGGAAGATAACGACGACTCCAGTAAACCCTCATGGGAAAACCTTACCTTTTACACTTCTCCTTCAAATACTGACACCATGACCTGTACTGAACTCTACAAAAGCCTCGGTGCTGGAACAGTCAAGTATGCATGTGAATCACCGCTTCACTTCACACTCACCCAAGTTCTTGAGTTCATCAAGCCTCTACGTTTCACCTTCAGCAACAAGGCTAAATTATACCACCTATCTAGAAGCAGCTTCAAAAAGTTTGAAAATGGCTCCATTGCTAACCTGCCTCCTCAGTTACTCCTATAACTCCCATATGTGTTCTACCCTCTGATGTGACCTAGCCTGCTGCCAGCTACTCAAGATTCAAGACTTCAACTACAACAAGTTCAATGCAACAGTCCCTGCTATTCCTGTTCTCAAGTCTGCCCCACGATCGCCTTAGCTGCTGGGTTAAGCCCTGGCTCTATTTCTCTTACTAAGAACACTCCTCTCCAGAGCTATTCTTCATCTGTCCCGTCTTCCCCGCTCATCCCATTGGGATCTTACCTAAACTTGTTTGCTTGCTTTGCTTATACTCTCGTACATTCTCTTCTTTGCCTCCATGGATAACGTTTTTTTGTCTCCACAGATACCTCAAAATATCGCTCGCCTTTCTTCCTTGAAAATGAAAATGAAAATGAAAATGTTTATTACCTTGCAAAGTTTACAATGTGGTTTCTTTCTTTCAACACACTGGCCGTATCCCGCTGAGGCAGGGTGACCCAAAAAGAAAAACAAAAGTTTTTCTTTTTAAATTTATTAATTTATACAAGAGAATGGGTTACTAGCCCCTTGCCCCCGGTATTTAGTCACCTCTTACAACACGCATGGCTTACGGAGGAAGAATTCTGTTCCACTTCCCTATGTAGATAAGAGGAAATAAACAAGAACAAGAACTAGAAAGAAAATAGCAGAAAACCCAGAGGGATGTGTATATATATGCTTGTATATGTATGTGTAGTGTGACCTAAGTGTAAGTAGAAGTAGCAACATGTACCTGAAATCTTGCATGTTCATAGATGGAAAAAAGGACACCAGCAATCCTACCATCATGTAAAACAATTACAGGCTTTCGTTTTACTCTCACTTGGCAGGACGGTAGTACCTCCCTGGGCGGTTGCTGTCTACCAACCTACTACCTTAAATGTGTAGTTTACATATTATAAAATATTAATTACAAAGGAAGCCACTAGCATGCCTAGGCATTTCAGGCAGACTAATCCTAATTCTTACTGACTACTCTGTATTGACACAGGTTATGGAGCAGTACATTTTAATATACATTAATGGATATTGATATAAAAGTTAGGTAATTAAAGAAATTATTATTAATAAGATCGATAATAGTAAGGTAGTACAAAATATATAACAATATTACAGTTAGTAAATTTAGCAATGGGAATGATTTTATCTCGACATGATACACTGTTTCTGTAAAAGCTCCTATATTGGCAAAGTATTTCAGGCAAACTTAGGACTAACTTAGGATTAATTAGGCAATAACTATATTAAGAATTTTATGTTTATAGTCATTTGGGTGAGTGTAAGTGTAAAATAGGGAGAATTACAGGTAATGAGAGTAATTCTATTTTGTTTTGGATGTGTTCACGATACAAAAAAGAGAATAGGTGGTTTTCACATTGTTAGCTGATGATGGGTGTGTTAGGGAGATAAGATGTTTTTTAAAAGTAGTTTTGAAAATGGTGGTTGAGTCTGTCTTCATAAATTCTATGGTTTACCTCATCCTTCATAAACCCACGTGCTGACAGTCAGCTACCAAATATCTGAACACATTCATTTCTTCATACTCTCTCCCTCCAATGTGATATTCAGTTTTTCTTTATCTAAATCGTTTGATACCCTCATCACCTTACTCTTATCTACTTTCATTTTTTACTTTCTACCTTTACTTTATTATTATTATTATTATTATTATTATTATTATTTTTTTTTTTTTTTTTCAACAAGTCGGCCGTCTCCCACCGAGGCAGGGTGACCCAAAAAAGAAAGAAAATCCCCAAAAAGAAAATACTTTCATCATCATTCAACACTTTCACCACACTCGCACATTATCACTGTTTTTGCAGAGGTGCTCAGAATACAACAGTCTAGAAGCATAAACATATAAAGATACACAACATATCCCTCCAAACTGCCAATATCCCAAACCCCTCCTTTAAAGTGCAGGCATTGTACTTCCCATTTCCAGGACTCAAGTCCGACTATATGAAAATAACCGGTTTCCCTGAATCCCTTCACTAAATATTACCCTGCTCACACTCCAACAGATCGTCAGGTCCCAAGTACCATTCGTCTCCATTCACTCCTATCTAACACGCTCACGCACGCTTGCTGGAAGTCCAAGCCCCTTACCCACAAAACCTCCTTTACCCCCTCTCTCCAACCCTTTCGAGGACGACCCCTACCCCGCCTTCCTTCCCCTATAGATTTATATGCTTTCCATGTCATTCTACTGTGATCCATTCTCTCTAAATGACCAAACCACCTCAACAACCCCTCTTCTGCCCTCTGACTAATACTTTTATTAACTCCACACCTTCTCCTAATTTCCACACTCCGAATTTTCTGCATAATATTTACACCACACATTGCCCTTAAACAGGACATCTCCGCTGCCTCCAACCGTCTCATCGCTGCTGTATTTACCACCCAAGCTTCACACCCATATAAGAGTGTTGGTACTACTATACTTTCATACATTCCCTTCTTTGCCTCCATAGATAACGTTTTTTGACTCCACATATACCTCAACGCACCACTCACCTTTTTTCCCTCATCAATTCTATGATTAACCTCATCCTTCATAAATCCATCCGCCGACACGTCAACTCCCAAGTATCTGAAAACATTCACTTCTTCCATACTCCTCCTCCCCAATTTGATATCCAATTTTTCTTTATCTAAATCATTTGACACCCTCATCACCTTACTCTTTTCTATGTTCACTTTCAACTTTCTACCTTTACACACATTCCCAAACTCATCCACTAACCTTTGCAATTTTTCATTAGAATCTCCCATAAGCACAGTATCATCAGCAAAAAGTAACTGTGTCAATTCCCATTTTGAATTTGATTCCCCATAATTTAATCCCACCCCTCTCCCAAACACCCTAGCATTTACTTCCTTTACAACCCCATCTATAAATATATTAAACAACCATGGTGACATTACACATCCCTGTCTAAGACCTACTTTTACCGGGAAGTAGTCTCCCTCTCTTCTACACACCCTAACCTGAGCCTCACTATCCTCATAAAAACTCTTTACAGCATTTAATAACTTACCACCTATTCCATATACTTGCAACATCTGCCACATTGCTCCTCTATCCACTCTATCATATGCCTTTTCTAAATCCATAAATGCAATAAAAACTTCCCTATCTTTATCTAAATACTGTTCACATATATGCTTCAATGTAAACACCTGATCTACACATCCCCTACCCACTCTAAAACCTCCTTGCTCATCCGCAATCCTACATTCTGTCTTACCTCTAATTCTTTCAATTATAACCCTACCGTACACTTTTCCTGGTATACTCAGTAAGCTTATTCCTCTATAATTTTTACAGTCTCTTTTGTCCCCTTTCCCTTTATATAAAGGGACTATACATGCTCTCTGCCAATTATTATTATTATTATTATTATTATTGTTATTATTATTATTATTCTTTCTTTCAACACACTGGCCATATCCCACCTAGGCGGGGTGACCCAAAAGGAAAAATAAAAGCTTCTCCTTTTACATTTAGTAATTTATACAGGAGAAGGGGTTACTAGCCCCTTGCTCCTGGCATTTTAGTCACCTCTTACAACATGCATGGCTTACGGAGGAAGAATTCTGTTCCACTTCCCCATGGAGAGAACAGGAAATAAACAAGAACAAGAACTAGTAAGAAAATAGAAGAAAACCCAGAGGGGTGTGTTCATATATATATGCTTGCACATGTATGTGTAGTATGACCTAAGTGTAAGTCAAATCTTACTCCAAATTAATAATATTCATTTTTTCTTACCTGTCCATTTAATTTTGTTTATCACTACTTGTTTTTTTAGTCACTTTACATTGTGTATGCAATTAGTGTATATTCCAATTACTTTCTTGCAAGTACCAAAACTATCTTTTGCTAGCTAGTACCAACTACCTCATTTTTTTTACTTTTATTGTGCAATAAACTGCTCAATTTATCTAATATTACAAATCAGATCTTACTCCTAAACCAATATTATTTCATAGTGACCATCTGTCCATTTAACTTTGTTTACCATTACTTAATTTTAGTCCCTTATATATTTTCTCCTTTATTTTAGCTTTATATAACTACCCTAGCTTATACATTCACAATTGTTAAAATAATCAAGGTGCTATTCTCAGGTGCTAAAGTAGAACAAGTTCACAATTTTGCCATTATATTCCAAAGCTCATTTATTTTATAGTACTACCTACTATCATATTCCCAAGCTCCATTATTTGATCATCACTTTATTTGTACTAGTCCCTTTTATATTGTCTCCTTTATTTTAGCTTAAAAAAAAAAAAAAAAAACTACCTTAGCTCATTATTTTACATTTGTTAAATAATTCAGGTGCTATTTTTTAGCTTAAGACTATTTACTTTGTTTTATACTTAATTCTAACTATAGATTCACTACAAATCTTATGATTACAAGCATTGATCCAGATACCAACCTCTTATTTAATGACTTAAATGAATCAAACAGTTACTGTAATTACTACACTGCAGAACAATCAAAGGCACTTCTCAGTGCCAACAACAACATAACTATCTTTAACTACAATATCAGATCTTTAAGCAAGCATTACGATGACCTCATAGCATTACTAAATTCCTTACATGCCAATATGTCCATCATTACACTAACTGAAACCTGGCTAAAGCCTGATAGTACAGATGTCTATGCCATTCCTGGTTACACAGCCATACACAACTGTAGGCCAGACCAACAAGGGGGTGGCACAGCCATATACTACTCAGACCAACTAGAATGTATCACTAATACTTGCACAAGAGATGAACATGGGGAATATATAATAGCCAAATTCAAATCCAAATACCTACAAAAACCTCTCACATTGATAAACATCTACAGAGTTCCACAGTCAAACATTAGCCAATTTAGTCAAAACCTAGGAAGTATGATAACTGATGCACGCATGAACAAAGATCACTTACTACTCTCAGGTGACTTCAATATAAATCTCCTGCAAGACCAGGACCCACACGTTACTGAATTCACAAACACAATGAGTAACTGTATGTTGCTACCAACAGTAACAAAACCTACAAGAGTTACAGAGACTAGTGTTTCCCTACTTGACCACATCTGGACCAACACCATATCCCCTTTAAAATCAGGCATAATTACAGATAATACCACAGACCACTACCCTACTTTCCTCATAACAACTCTTGGTAAATTACCCCAAGACACTACTAAAGTCACCTTCAGACTTCACAATGAGGCAGCCATTAATAACTTCACAACAGCAGTAGCAAACATTGACTGGCACACTGAGCTAGAAATCAATACAGATATTGACGAATGTATTAATAATTTTCTAAAAAAGACTCAATACCTCTATAACAAGCACTGCCCTAAAAAAACTAAGCAGATGACAGCTAAGAGACTGAACAGTCCCTGGCTAACACCCAGCATTCTCAAATCCATAAATACAAAACACCAATATGAAAAACAGTACAGAATGGGTCACATAACCAGAGACCAAACAAAACGTTACTCGTCAATCCTAACCAGCCCGATAAGAAGGGCAAAAAAATTGTATTATGAGAACAGATTATCCAACTTACGAGGTGATATAAAAAAGACCTGGAAAACCCTATCAGAAATTCTGGGAACAAAAAAGATATCACGAAATAGCGAAATAAAATTAGCAAAATCAGATGAACCCCAACTCCCACCAACAGAAACAGCAAACAGACTCAATGATTTCTTCTCCACTATAGGACAAAACCTTGCCAATAAAATCCCAAGCTCAGATACCCCACCAAATGACTACCTCACCGGCAACTACCCGAACACACTGTTCCTAGCTCCGACTAACCCATACGAAGTCTCCCTTATTATCAACGCACTAAAAAACAAGGCAGGAGATTTAAATACCTTACCACCCTTTATATACAAAAAAGTGTCACAAGTGCTATCACCAATCATTGCAACACTCTTTAACAAATCCATTGAATCCTCCACCTTCCCTACAGTACTCAAAATAGCAAGGGTCACCCCGATCCACAAAGGAGGAGACCAAACAGAGTTGAATAACTATAGGCCAATATCCAACTTACACCCTCTCTCAAAAATCTTCGAAAAATTAATTCATAAACGAATCTACTCCTACCTTATCTCCCAAAACATACTCAACCCCTGCCAATTTGGATTCAGGCCTAATAAAAATACTAATGATGCTATTATACACATGCTAGAACATATATACACTGCAATAGAGAAAAAAGAAGTCCCACTGGGGATCTTCATTGACTTACGTAAAGCTTTTGATACAGTTGACCATGACTTGCTCCACGTAAAATTGTCACACTATGGTATAAGAGGGCACTCCCTCAACTACCTCAAGTCATACCTCAGCAACAGAAGCCAATATGTGTACGCAAATGGGGCAAACTCTTCTGCACAACCAATTACAGTTGGTGTCCCACAGGGAAGTGTCCTTGGCCCTCTTCTCTTTCTCCTATACATAAATGACCTACCAAATGCTTCTCAATTACTCAAACCCACACTATTTGCTGATGACACAACATACGTCTTCTCCCACCCGAGCCCAGTCACGCTAGCCAATACTGTAAATACCGAATTACAGAAAATATCTACCTGGATGAGTACTAACAAACTTACACTAAACATTGACAAAACCTACTTCATTCAGTTTGGTAACAGAGCTACAGATGTCCCTCTTAACATAATGATAAACGGATCACCTATCACAAAGCTAACAGAGGGAAAATTCTTAGGAATCCACCTTGATAATAGACTCAAATTTCATACACATATACAACAAATTTCTAAGAAAATTTCCAAGACTGTAGGCATACTATCGAAGATACGGTACTATGCTCCACAGTCAGCCCTCCTGGCCCTATATCACTCTCTTATTTACCCCTATCTCACCTATGGAATTTGTGCATGGGGCTCAACAACAAGTAACCATCTCAGACCACTAATTACCCAACAAAAGGCTGCAGTTAGAATGATAACAAATTCTCACTACAGGCAGCACACTCCACCAATATTCAATACACTCAACCTACTCACCATACAAAACATCCATACTTATTACTGCACCTATTACATACATAGAACACTCAACTCTGATATTAACCCTCCCCTCAAACATCTCCTTGCCAACCTCAACAGAACACATGACCATAACACAAGGCACAGATCACTCTTTGATATTCCTCGTGTCCATCTCACGCTATGCAAAAACTCAATGCACATAAAAGGCCCTAAAATCTGGAATTCATTACCTGTAAATATAAAAGAAACACTACCTGTTTATAAATTCAAGTCTCTTCTCAAAGATCACTTACTCACCCAAAACCAAATAAATACTGAATAACTGAACCTTATAAATTGTATATCTTAAATGTTTCTCACAATTATATCACATAAATGTTAAACCTAAAACCCAATCTAACTTTATTATTTTTTAAATACACTACCTAACAGAATACTCCATTCTACTGAATTTATAACAATGCATGCAACCATATGACCTGTCTTTGTAATACTCACTTGTTTTTTTTTTTTTTTTTTTTTAAACAAGTCGGCCGTCTCCCACCGAGGCAGGGTGACCCAAAAAAGAAAGAAAATCCCCAAAAAGAAAATACTTTCATCATCATTCAACACTTTCACCACACTCGCACATTATCACTGTTTTTGCAGAGGTGCTCAGAATACAACAGTCTAGAAGCATAAACATATAAAGATACACAACATATCCCTCCAAACTGCCAATATCCCAAACCCCTCCTTTAAAGTGCAGGCATTGTACTTCCCATTTCCAGGACTCAAGTCCGACTATATGAAAATAACCGGTTTCCCTGAATCCCTTCACTAAATATTACCCTGCTCACACTCCAACAGATCGTCAGGTCCCAAGTACCATTCGTCTCCATTCACTCCTATCTAACACGCTCACGCACGCTTGCTGGAAGTCCAAGCCCCTTACCCACAAAACCTCCTTTACCCCCTCTCTCCAACCCTTTCGAGGACGACCCCTACCCCGCCTTCCTTCCCCTATAGATTTATATGCTTTCCATGTCATTCTACTGTGATCCATTCTCTCTAAATGACCAAACCACCTCAACAACCCCTCTTCTGCCCCCTGACTAATACTTTTATTAACTCCACACCTTCTCCTAATTTCCACACTCCGAATTTTCTGCATAATATTTACACCACACATTGCCCTTAAACAGGACATCTCCGCTGCCTCCAACCGTCTCCTCGCTGCTGCATTTACCACCCAAGCTTCACACCCATATAAGAGTGTTGGTACTACTATACTTTCATACATTCCCTTCTTTGCCTCCATAGATAACGTTTTTTGACTCCACATATACCTCAACGCACCACTCACCTTTTTTCCCTCATCAATTCTATGATTAACCTCATCCTTCATAAATCCATCCGCCGACACATCAACTCCCAAGTATCTGAAAACATTCACTTCTTCCATACTCCTCCTCCCCAATTTGATATCCAATTTTTCTTTATCTAAATCATTTGACACCCTCATCACCTTACTCTTTTCTATGTTCACTTTCAACTTTCTACCTTTACACACATTCCCAAACTCATCCACTAACCTTTGCAATTTTTCTTTAGAATCTCCCATAAGCACAGTATCATCAGCAAAAAGTAACTGTGTCAATTCCCATTTTGAATTTGATTCCCCATAATTTAATCCCACCCCTCTCCCAAACACCCTAGCATTTACTTCCTTTACAACCCCATCTATAAATATATTAAACAACCATGGTGACATTACACATCCCTGTCTAAGACCTACTTTTACCGGGAAGTAGTCTCCCTCTCTTCTACACACCCTAACCTGAGCCTCACTATCCTCATAAAAACTCTTTACAGCATTTAATAACTTACCACCTATTCCATATACTTGCAACATCTGCCACATTGCTCCTCTATCCACTCTATCATATGCCTTTTCTAAATCCATAAATGCAATAAAAACTTCCCTATCTTTATCTAAATACTGTTCACATATATGCTTCAATGTAAACACCTGATCTACACATCCCCTACCCACTCTAAAACCTCCTTGCTCATCCGCAATCCTACATTCTGTCTTACCTCTAATTCTTTCAATTATAACCCTACCGTACACTTTTCCTGGTATACTCAGTAAGCTTATTCCTCTATAATTTTTACAGTCTCTTTTGTCCCCTTTCCCTTTATATAAAGGGACTATACATGCTCTCTGCCAATCCCTAGGTACCTTCCCCTCTTTCATACATTTATTAAACAAAAGTACCAACCACTCCAACACTATATCCCCCCCTGCTTTTAACATTTCTGTCATGATCCCATCAGTTCCAGCTGCTTTACCCCCTTTCATTTTACGTAATGCCTCACGTACCTCCCCCACACTTACATTCTGCTCTTCTTCACTCCTAAAAGATGGTATACCTCCCTGACCAGTGCATGAAATTACTGCCTCTGTTTCTTCCTTAACATTTAAAAGTTCCTCAAAATATTCTCGCCATCTTCCCAATACCTCCATCTCCCCATCTACTAACTCCCCTACTCTGTTTTTAACTGACAAATCCATATTTTCCCTAGGCTTTCTTAACTTGTTTAACTCACTCCAAAATTTTTTCTTATTTTCATTAAAATTTCTTGACAGTGCCTCTCCCACTCTATCATCTGCTCTCCTTTTGCACTCTCTCACCACTCTCTTTACCTTTCTTTTACTCTCCATATACTCTGCTCTTCTTATAACACTTCTGCTTTGTAAAAACCTCTCATAAGCTACCTTTTTCTCTTTTATCACACCCTTTACTTCATCATTCCACCAATCACTCCTCTTTCCTCCTGCCCCCACCCTCCTATAACCACAAACTTCTGCCCCACATTCTAATACTGCATTTTTAAAACTATTCCAACCCTCTTCAACCCCCCCACTACTCATCTTTGCACTAGCCCACCTTTCTGCCAATAGTCGCTTATATCTCACCCGAACTTCCTCCTCCCTTAGTTTATACACTTTCACCTCCCTCTTACTTGTTGTTGCCACCTTCCTCTTTTCCCATCTACCTCTTACTCTAACTGTAGCTACAACTAAATAATGATCCGATATATCAGTTGCCCCTCTATAAACATGTACATCCTGGAGCCTACCCATCAACCTTTTATCCACCAATACATAATCTAATAAACTACTTTCATTACGTGCTACATCATACCTTGTATATTTATTTATCCTCTTTTTCATAAAATATGTATTACTTATTACCAAATTTCTTTCTACACATAGCTCAATTAAAGGCTCCCCATTTACATTTACCCCTGGCACCCCAAATTTACCTACTACTCCCTCCATAACATTTTTACCCACTTTAGCATTAAAATCCCCAACCACCATTACTCTCACACTTGATTCAAAACTCCCCACGCATTCACTCAACATTTCCCAAAATCTCTCTCTCTCCTCTACACTTCTCTCTTCTCCAGGTGCATACACGCTTATTATAACCCACTTTTCACATCCAATCTTTATTTTACTCCACATAATCCTTGAATTAATACATTTATAGTCCCTCTTTTCCTGCCATAGCTTATCCTTCAACATTATTGCTACTCCTTCTTTAGCTCTAACTCTATTTGAAACCCCTGACCTAATCCCATTTATTCCTCTCCACTGAAACTCTCCCACCCCCTTCAGCTTTGTTTCACTTAAAGCCAGGACATCCAGCTTCTTCTCATTCATAACATCCACAATCATCTCTTTCTTATCATCTGCACAACATCCACGCACATTCAGACTTCCCACTTTGACAATTTTCTTCTTCTTATTCTTTTTAGTAATCTTTACAGGAAAAGGGGTTACTAGCCCATTGTTCCCGGCATTTTAGTTGACTTTTACAACACGCATGGCTTACGGAGGAAAGATTCTTATTCCACTTCCCCATGGATATAAAAGGAAAATTAATAAGACCAAGAACTATTAAGATAAAATCAAAGAAAACTCAGATGAGTGTGTATAAATAAATGTGTACATGTATGTGTAGTGTGACCTAAGTGTAAGTAGAAGTAGCAAGACATGCCTGTAATCTTGCATATTTATGAGACAGACAAAAGACATCAGCAATCCTACCATCATGTAAAACAATCACAGGCTTCGTTTTACACTCACTTGGCAGGACGGTAGTACCTCCCTGGGTGGTTGCTGTCTACCAACCTACTACCAACTCACTTGTGCTTTATAGTAATCAGTTTACATTAATGTTTTTCACTGATTTCATCGTTGCTTAGTTAATCTTAAGTTAATTTTAAGCCAGCCCGTAATGCTATGCATAGTATAAGTGGCTTTGGCATGCTGCTCTTATCTGTATTTTTTTTGTACCTCTGTAAGTGTGCTCAAATTATAAAGATGTACCTGAAATCTTGCATGTTTACAAGACAGAAAAATGGACACCAGCAATCCTACCATCACGTAAAACAATTACAGGCTTTCGTTTTATACTCACTTGGCAGGACGGTAGTACCTCCCTGGGCGGTTGCTGTCTACCAACCTACTACCTAGGATTATTATTATTATTATTATTATTATTATTATTATTATTATTATTATTATTATTATTATTACATGTATTATTATTATGATTATTATTATTATTAATAGAACTGTTCACAATTTTTTAAGCTTTTATCATAGGGGAAATAGGAAATACTATACTGCCATTTTCTAGGATGCAACCCTGACAATTAACACCTAGACTTATCCTTATATTAATGGTAAATGATACCAACAAGTATATGAATAACATACTTGTGTAACAGTTGGGTATCTTTATTGTCGAAATGCTTCACCTGCTTAGCAGCTTCTTCAGTCAGATATGAAGGTGACTTAAATATTGGAGACAGCAGAAGCAGTAGATAAGTAAGTATGTATAGGGTGATCAGTCCCTCAGCTTTGAAGAGGTACTCTTTAGTTGGTTAGTTCCTCAACTTCTTTGATTAAGTGTATGGAGTTGAACATTTATCAAGGCTGAGAGACTGACTACCTCAACATTGCTTCTTTGAGGGTGAGGTCTTGAACACCTCATACTTGCCTCTCTACTCCTGCTATTTCTGTCTTAACTGAAGGCAAAATGTTCTGATAATAATGATACCCATCTACTGCACATGTATCTTACTCATCTAGACTCATTTACTTGTATGTGAACAGGGAATGTATGCATAAGATTTGCCCATAATGCTTGCTATGCACACGAGTTGAAATATATTTATTGTTCATTGGTAAAACTAAATCTAAGATAGGACAGTACTAATATCAGTAGCTACTTTTCCTTTACCTTGGTAAATGGTCATGCATTTCCTCAGGTTCTTGCTGTTCTCCTTTCTGATGCCACCACTGCAGACAATACTGTTCTGCCTGACAGTGGGAGGGACACCCTACAATCTACCTATGGCTGTTGTTAACTATGATGTTGGTTATCATTTCTTATCTTGGTCTTTCAACTTCTCTTCCATCTACATTAATGAACTCAACAGTAAAACTATTGACAAGGTTTGTACTGATATCTCTCGGTAAGTGTTTATATGCATAGTAATAACACTATGTGCAGATCGATCATTTATTTGGGTCTTTGTCAAATCCCATCAGGCAGTTACTTACAAACCCATCCCCTCCTTCCCCCCATGTCCAACTTAACCTGTGCAAAAACTCAACGTACATAAAACATAAGAACATAAGAACATAAGAACGAAGGAACACTGCAGAAGGCCTACTGGCCCATGCGAGGCAGGTCCAAGTCTCCTACCGGCTTAAGCCAATGCACCCAACCTAGTCAGGTCAGGTCACATTGACTTAAGGGAGGAACACGGCAACCGACCTGGTAGCACAAGCTATCAGGTCTAACTCACACCCACCCACATCCACTCATGTATTTATCCAACCTATTTTTAAAGCTACACAACGTTCTGGCCTCTATAACGGTACTTGGGAGTTTGTTCCACTCATCCACAACTCTATTACCAAACCAGTACTTTCCTATATCCTTCCTGAATCTGAATTTTTCCAACTTAAAACCATTGCTGCGAGTCCTGTCTAGGCTAGATATTTTCAGCACACTATTTACATCCCCTTTATTTATTCCTGTCTTCCATTTATACACCTCAATCATATCCCCCCTAATTCTACGTCTTTCTAGAGAGTGCAGATTCAGGGCCCTTAGTCTATCCTCATAGGGAAGGTTTCTGATACATGGGATCAACTTTGTCATCCTCCTTTGTACATTTTCCAGAGAATTTATATCCATTCTTTAATAAGGTGACCAAAACTGTGCAGCATAATCTAAATGAGGCCTAACCAAGGATGTATAGAGTTGAAGAACAACCTGAGGACTCCTATTATTTATGCTTCTTGATATGAAGCCAAGGATTCTATTAGCTTTATTGCGAACACTTATGCACTGTTGTCTTGGTTTCAGATTACTGCTAACCAGAACTCCTAAATCTTTTTCGCAATCCGTAATATTAAGATCTACATTATTTAGTTTATATGTGGCATGGTTATTGTCCTGTCCAACATTTAGAACTTTGCATTTGTCTATATTAAACTGCATCTGCCACTTCTCCGACCACTGCATCAGTCTATTCAAATCTTCCTGGAGTGCTCGAATGTCCTCGTCAGAATGAATTCGACGGCCTATTTTGGTGTCATCGGCAAACTTGCCGATGTCGCTCTTTATGCCCTCATCTATGTCGTTTATGTAGATTGTGAACAGCAGGGGCCCCAACACTGACCCCTGTGGAACACCGCTCGTAACGCTTCCCCACTCTGATTTCTCCCCATTTATGCAAACTCTCTGCTGCCTATTTGTTAACCATGCCTCTATCCAGGAAAAAATTTCTCCTCCTATTCCATGTGCTTTAATTTTCCTCAATAGTCTCTGATGTGGGACCCTGTCAAAAGCCTTACTGAAGTCCATATACACAATATCATATTCATTACCATGATCTACCTCCTCAAATACCTTAGTGAAAAAAGTTAATAAAAGGCCCTAAGATCTGGAATTCATTGCCTGAAGCATCGAAAGACCTTCTGTCTGCTGATCGATTTAGAGCTATTGCTAAAAAGCACCTTGTCTCACTAATGTAACTAAACCAGCAATATGCTATGTCAAACAAGACCGGTTCATCCAGCTCTGTCCCTGTTCTTCCAGTCTACCTCCAACTTCCATAGAAAGATAACTATTCATCTTGTCCCATTATATTTCTACTGTAGATAAGTAACTTCCTGTATCTTCATCTCTATTCACTCACTCCACAAAACTGAAAACATTGAATCAGTTTTGAAATAATAAACCAATCATTTAAAATTGTACCACTCATTCATAAGCTACTATGTACTATGTAATCACACATTGTAACCTTTGCAAAGAAATAAATTTTGTCTTTGTAATTAACTGCTTAAGAAATCCAACTTAACAGAAGATCATTAAACCAGTTAGAAGTATTAAAAAATACTTTTTAAATTATACCATTGTTCACTTAGCTACCTCTATTTTTCTGCATATAATAATAGTTAATTTCATAAGAAATTCTACTTAATAATCTGTGTCTAGTTCTTAAGTAGTCTTTAAGCATTAGGATTAGTTTGCCTGAAATACATTGTATACTAGTAGCTTTTTTTGTGCCTAACAACAACTTATTACATGTTAACCACATTATTGTGTACGGCGTAAAAGAAATAAAAAATGAATTTGAATCAAGATATTAGCCACTTCATCTATGACAGTCTCATCTTTAAGCTGATCATCTACTCATTGCAATATGTAAATACTCATTTTATTATTTTAATTACCACTTAACATTGGTCACTACGTAAAAATATGATTAAATAAGTGTTCAGTCATCTAGCCGGATGTGTGGATACAGTCTCAAGATTTCAGATTTCTCATTAACAATGCAATGATTTACCATTTTCTATAAAGTTTGCTTAACTTACCTCAGTATTTGCGCACACTGTTCTAGTGGGTGGCTTTGTTTCTGTCCGCACACTTTACATTTCATGTGACTGATATTCCCAAAATGCTCGGTGTAACTATGGACATTCAACATACTCTCATGTGTCACCTATTTCTGTATAAACAATGTATCATGCTGAAATAAACTTGTATTGTATTGTGCAAACTGAATTGCTAAAGATACTCATAACATTGCCTGGTCTAGCAGTGGCAGCATCTTGTAGTCTATTGATCTTGTAGCTTTTTTCCATGGACCTTGTTTATTTTACACATTTTATTATGATTAGCAATAGATTGGGTAGTTGCTGTCTGTTCTGATCTTCAAACTTGTTAGCTAGTTTTTCTTAACAGTGGTTTTTAAACTTGTTTGAAAAACAAAATTATATTTTTCAGTCTCTTTGATTCTTGATAATTTGTCCAAGTCATGGACTTTATTATACTCCTGGAGGCCTGTGAGAGAAGGACTCCACAAAAGTTTAACTTTTATCCCTTTGTCTATAATTTTTGCATGTGTCTGGTATCAAACTTAAGCATATAATATTCATATTTCAGGGAACATAGAGCAAGTCATGAAGTTAGGAAGTTAAAGATGATTAAGCTGTCTGTAATTTCATTTACCATATGCAGGCTGAGTTATGACTGTACTGATACTATTATAACCTTTTTATAAGTACTACTAACAGCATCTGTATCTCATAACACTTTTATAGGTTTTGATTGAAAAGAGCATTTTTGACCAACATAATGGTGTACAAAGCTGCTCGAGCCACATCACTGCAAATACATTATACAGTTGGAGAATGAGATACGTGTATTTTTTGCAATCTTTATTAGGAAATTTCACCAACCAGTGGCTTTTTTCAGTCTATTGCAGAAAAGAATGGTGGAAGATGAGGAGTTTGGGGTAATCAGTCCCTTAGCCTGGAGTAGATGTGTTCAGTCCATCAGTCTTGAGATTGATGGACTGCACACATTTACTCCTGGGCAGGTCGAGACATGGGCGAGTCTCCTTACACCCACTGCCCCTGTTCACCTTCAATAGAAAGGTTTCTGGGTATTAGTTGACAATCATGGGTCACATTCTAGGAATGGTCAAGTACTAGAAACAACTGAGCAATTCGAATGTCTCTCAAATGACCTAATGCTGCACTATCTATGACCATGGAACAAAATTCACAACAAACAAATCAAGAGCTAAAAGGCTAACCCTAAGCCTAACCTAACAGAGTGGGAAGGCACCCTGAGTCTCCCTCAGATAGTAGTCTACAGGTCCTGATTTACCAGGAGGTCTGTTCAAGGACTGAGTCACAGTGGTGTTGACCCCTAGAACACCCTCCAGGTAAGGGACTGATTACCTCAAACTGCTCCTTGTCTTTCACCATTCTTCTCCATAATGGACTGAAGAAGCTACTGGCTGGCAAAAATGTTTCTGTAATAAAGATTCTCATTTGTTAAGCAAGTGTCTCTCATTCTTCAACTTGTTGGTGTTTTAGACCATTTACAACACATTATACAATACACAGTACATCAGTGGTAGTAACAGTGATGAGTACACACATCATGGTAACACTTATAATGATGGCTGCCAGTCTTGATGATACTGATCCTTTGATACAGCTTCTTGATAATGTCACGACTCTTTTCACATCCATTGCAGAAATTCTACAATGACTTTCAAGATGGCTATGAAGCAGTGATAGATGGAGAGGCCTGGGGCCTCATCTTCTTCAATGAATCCTTCACCAAGGGAATCTTGGCCTTCTACCTCGATGACAATAATATACCCTTTGTCAAGCCAGAGGATAAGGAACAGAGCAAGATCAATGTTTATATGGATAACACTAGTAAGTGAAGCTTATAATTTAGGGGTATTTTGCATGCTAGTTTTCAGTACTACTGTGTATGCTCATATATAGGATGCAGTTACATTATAATGGGGGTATTGCACATTGCATATTTAAATTTCAGTTATTGTAAATGTGAAATTCTCAAGAACCCTTACCCCACCATACTGAATATACTTTAGAGTTTGAGCATTTTGTGACAAATGATTTTCTTTGGTAAAATTTTGTAATACAGTACAGCCTCTCCTTACTTAGCTAAGTACTCGTTTACCGACTACTCGGACTTATGATGAGCTCTCTGACCAGTATTCATACCTAAATATTGTATATTAGAGCTGATTTCCTCTGTTCTGTTTATTACAATATACAGTACACTACTATATAAATATTTAAAAATATACAGTAGACTATCGTTTAACACGGTAGTTACATTCTTGAAAATGCTGTGTTAGTCAAAAACCATGTTAGACAAACTGAAGAACTTATGGGAAAAATAGGGTTACATTCCTAGGAGCCCCCCAAAAAGCTAAGCAAGTTTTTTTTAGACCTCCAGATCTTTCAAAATAAAAGTGAATATGTAATTGTAGTGCATTATCATGATATATTACTGCTTAAGACTACAAATGCAATAGAAATAATAGTCTTTCTTTCCTTAAATTCTGGATAATGGTGTTTGTGGATGATTGAGAAGAGAGTGGATATGGATGGTGTGGCTCTACTGGGCTGAGGTGGATGGTTGTTGGTTGTTGGCAGAAGTGGATGGTAGAGGTTCTGGTACTGAAGTCAGTGGTTGTATTGGAGTGTGCATAAATTCGATAATGGATCTCTGGGCTCTTTTACCCTGTAGTACATTATACAGCTGACGGCAAGGCATCATCAGCTGGTCTAGACCCCACTTCAAAGCACTGCTTCTGGATTTGTTAGGATCCTCTTCAGTGAAAAGTCTGCAACTTTACCAGTAATATGGAACTGCTCATATAACTGCTGCAATGTTAACTGTTTTTCTTCAGGTTCTTCTTCATCTTCTGTTATCTGGCTCCCTTCTATCTGTGCATCGAGCTCTGCCAACATTTCCTCTGGACTCCTGTCTTCATCATCATCTTCTAAGAGCTCATTTACATCTTCTTCATTCATATCTTCCAAACCATCACCTTGTCAGCTGAACAATTTCCTTAACCTGACTCAAGCAAGGAAAAACCAGTAAAAGAATTGATTGGGGCACTTCATTCCATGCATTTCTAGTATAGCTGATGGCATCTGCAATGTTAAATTTATTCCAGAAGCTTGGTGCTACCAGGTTGGAGGCTGGGAGGATGGTGTGGGTGGCGGGGCATGGCGGTGAGTCTCCCCTGTTGACTCAATGGTGTAACTCACAGACCATCCAGCCCAGCAGGCGACTGAGCGCTCAAAATTTTTTCCCCTCCCGCAACCGTCTTAAATTAATTTTACGAAGTGTTAAACAAAAATATGCCACAATTCTTCAATCGTGCTATAACCAAAATGTGCAAGACAAAACAGTGTCAAACGATGGTCTACTGTACCATAAATGTTATAAATGGTGCAAAGGTGACAAAAAAAAAAACAGTATCAAAGATGGTTGATGCAAACCCGCTACCATTACAGTATGCTCCTCACTTAGTGATTCATTTACCAACGTGGTCTTAGGGACGGAACTCTGTCGCTAAGTAAGGAGAGATTGTATTATATATCATAATGTGTGCTAATGTGTTGTCTATAATTATCTTTCCAGACACTGAGATTTCAGCAACTTTGGATTCAGAGCTGTTAAAATCCCTTGACAGATTCATAATAGATCTGATTGAGTTTCCTGAACACTGGCTTAATATCACCATTGATGTCAGTAAATTGTCCATCCCACTGAAGGTAATAGTAACTTGCTTAGACTAATTGGGCATGATTCTACATTTTTTTTTTTTCAACAACTCGGCCATCTCCCACCAAGGCAGGGTGACCCAAAAAGAAGAAATTCCCCAAAAAGAAAATACTTTCATCATCATTCAACACTTTCACCTTACTCACACATAATCACTGTCTTTGCAGAGGTGCCTAGATACAACAGTTTAGAGCATATATAAAGATATATAACATATCCCTCCAATATCCCAAATCCCTCTTAAAGTGCAGGCATTGTACTTCCCATTTCCAGTACTCAAGTCTGGCTATAGAAAACTAACCAGTTTCCCTGAATCCCTTCACTAAATATTACTCTGCTCACACTCCAACAGCTTGTCAGGTCCCAAAAATAATTCGTCTCCATTCATTCCTATCTAAGGTGTTCACACATGCTTGCTGGAAGTCCAAGCCCCTCATCCACAAAACCTCCTTTCCCCCTCCTTCCAACCTTTTCGAGGACGACCCCTACCCCACCTTCCTTCCTCTACAGATTTACATGCTCTCCAAGTCATTCTGCTTTGATCCATTCTCTCTAAATGACCAAACCACCTCAACACCCCCTCTTCAACCCTCTGACTAATATTTTAGTAACTCCACACCTCCTCCTAATTTCCACACTCCGAATTATCTGCATAATATTTACACCACACATTGCCCTTAGAAAGAACATCACTGCCTCCAGCCACCTCCTCGCTACAGCATTTGCAACCCAAGCTTCACACTTGTATAAGAGTGTTGGTACCACTATACTTTCATACATTCCCTTCTTTACCTCCAAGGATATTGTTTTTTGTCTCTACAGATATCTCAATGCACCACTCACCTTTTTTTCTTCATGGTTAACCTCATCCTTCATAAACCCATCCGCTAATGCATCAACTCCCAAATACGTATCTGAAAACATTCACTTCTTCCATACTCCTTCTCTCCAATGTGATATCCAATTTTTCTTTATCTAAATCATTTGATACCTTCATCACCTTACGCTTATCTATGTTCACTTTCAACTTTCTGCCTTTACACACCCTCCCTAACTCGTCCACTAACCTTTGCAACTTTTCTTTAGAATCTCCCATAAGCACAGTATCATCAGCAAAAAGTAACTGTGTCAACTCCCATTTTGTATTTGATTCCCCATAATTTAATCCCACCCCTCTCCCGAACACCCTAGCATTTACTTTTACAACCCCATCTATAAATATATTAAACAACCATGGTGACATTACACATCCCTGTCTAAGACCTACTTTTACCGAGAAGTAGTCTCCCTCTCTTCTACACACCCTAACCTGAGCCTCACTATCCTCATAAAAACTCTTTACAGCATTTAATAACTTACCACCTATTCCATATACTTGCAACATTTGCCACATTGCTCCTCTATCCACTCTATCATATGCCTTTTCTAAATCCATAAATGCAATAAAAACTTCCCTACCTTTATCTAAATACTGTTCACATATATGCTTCAATGTAAACACTTGATCTACACATCCCCTACCCACTCTGAAACCTCCTTGTTCATCCACAATCCTACATTCTGTCTTACCTCTAATTCTTTCAATTATAACCCTACCGTACACTTTTCCTGTTTTTTTTTTTCTCTCGACAAGTCGGCCGTCTTCCACCGAGGCAGGGTGACCCAAAAAAGAAAGAAAATCCCCAAAAAGAAAATGCTTTCATCATCATTCAACACTTTCACCACACTCGCACATTATCACTGTTTTTGCAGAGGTGCTCAGAATACGACAGTTTAGAAGCATATACGTATAAAGATACACAACATATCCCTCCAAACTGCCAATATCCCAAACCCCTCCTTTAAAGTGCAGGCATTGTACTTCCCATTTCCAGGACTCAAGTCCGACTATATGAAAATAACCGGTTTCCCTGAATCCCTTCACTAAATATTACCCTGCTCACACTCCAACAGATCGTCAGGTCCCAAGTATCATTCGTCTCCATTCACTCCTATCTAACACGCTCACGCATGCTTGCTGGAAGTCCAAGCCCCTCGCCCACAAAACCTCCTTTACCCCCTCTCTCCAACCCTTTCGAGGACGACCCCTACCTCTCCTTCCTTCCCCTATAGATTTATATGCTTTCCATGTCATTCTACTTTGATCCATTCTCTCTAAATGACCAAACCACCTCAACAACCCCTCTTCTGCCCTCTGACTAATACTTTTATTAACTCCACACCTTCTCCTAATTTCCACACTCCGAATTTTCTGCATAATATTTACACCTCTATAATTTTTACAATCTTTTTTGTCCCCTTTCCCTTTATATAAAAGGACTATACATGCTCTCCGCCAATCCCTAGGTACCTTCCCCTCTTTCATACATTTATTAAACAAAAGTACCAACCACTCCAACAATATATCCCCCCCTGCTTTTAACATTTCTGTCATGATCCCATCAGTTCCAGCTGCTTTACCCCCTTTCATTCTATATAATGCCTCACGCACCTCCCCCACACTCACATCCTGCTCTTCTTCACTCCTAAAAGATGTTATAGCCAGTGCATGAAATTACCTCCTCCCTTTCTTCATTGACATTTAAAAGTTCCTTAAAATATTCCCACCATCTACCCAATACCTCCAGCTCCCCATCTACTAACTCCCCTACTCTGTTTTTAACTACATATTCTACATAAAAAGTATTAGTCAGAGGGCAGAAGAGGGGTTGTTGAGGTGGTTTGGTCATTTAGAGAGAATGGATCAAAGTAGAATGACATGGAAAGCATATAAATCTATAGGGGAAGGAATGCGGGGTAGGGGTCGTCTTCGAAAGGGTTGGAGAGAGGGGGTAAAGGAGGTTTTGTGGGCAAGGGGCTTGGACTTCCAGCAAGCGTGCGTGAGCGTGTTAGATAGGAGTGAATGGAGACGAATGGTACTTGGGACCTGACGATCTGTTGGAGTGTGAGCAGGGTAATATTTAGTGAAGGGATTTCAGGGAAACCGGTTATTTTCATATAGTCGGACTTGAGTCCTGGAAATGGGAAGTACAATGCCTGCACTTTAACCCTTTGACTGTCGCAACCCCCAATCCTGAGGTGTCTCCTGGTGTCGCAAAATTTAAAAAAAAAAAATTATTTTTTCTTACGAAATGATAGAGAATCTTTTCCCGATTGTAACGACACCAAAAAAACGAAATTTGATGGAAAACTGACGGAATTATGCTCTCGCAAATTTAGCGACCTCGGCGCTGTTTACAAATCGGCGATTTCGCCCACTTTGAGCCCTATTTTCGGCTAATTCCGTTGTTCCAGTCGCCCAAACTCATAGCTATTTCTTTAGAACTCCATTTTTTCTATCGATTGAGTACAAGAAACTGCCCATTTACCGATTTGAACTACCTAATAATGTGGTCAGAAATTTGCATTTTGGCCAATTTCACGAAAACTAAAAAATATGACAATTTCAAAATAAGGTCCAGAATGAACAATGCAGACATTCCTGGCTCTAAAATAGCATTTTCTTTGCTCATCAGTCATGTCTCCAGGCCCCTATGATATTACTCTTGCTTTCTATTTTGAATTTTTATTCAAACAAAAAATAGAAGACTGCTGCAATACTGTAATAATTGTATAAATAACATCAACCCATTCATGACTGCATATTAGAATGGCTAGTTGGACATTTATTGGACAATGGCATCATTTGTTTACTTTTGAACATTGGCAAAAATCAAACATTTCCCCTACTTTGAGCTCCATTTCTAGGTTCTTTTAATAGTAAAATCAATCAAAATCACTTCTATTTCTATAATATGTTTTCCATTCTATCAAATGAGACCAAGAAAACGAGAATACAACCGTAAATACTATACGAAAATAGACCACAAAGTCGGCATTTTAATTAAAAAAGAACAGTCGGAGTTTTTTTTTTCTCATTATGCACTGCGTGCTCCAGGATTTTTTTTATATGGTGCACACTGACCACACAGACCCATTCTCTCACATGTGGGCCTACCAGCTTTCTCCTGCTTGATTTGAAGCCGCTAGAATTTATGAGTATATATACGTCAAACATGGTACCTCGTAAGATGTATATATACGGCCGCGACAGTCAAAGGGTTAAAGGAGGGGTTTGGGATATTGGCAGTTTGGAGGGATATGCTGTGTATCTTTATATGTGTATGCTTCTAAACTGCTGTATTCTGAGCACCTCTGCAAAAACAGTGATAATGTGCGAGTGTGGTGAAAGTGTTGAATGATGATGAAAGTATTTTCTTTTTGGGGATTTTCTTTCTTTTTTTGGGTCACCCTGCCTCAGTGGGAGACGGCCGACTTGTTGAAAAAAAAAAAAAAATTCTACATATTACTATGTATTGTTCCAAAAGTCATTATGTAGCCCCTACTGGCACTGCACATACTATACATTCCCACAATTCATTATTTTACAATATTTTTACATTATTGTACAGTATTTACAGAAAAAAAAATGCACACACCACACTGGTTTTTATATTTGAAGACTAAGTTCATACATTTTTTCAATGAACCAGCCATATTCTACCGAGGCAGGGTGATCTAAAAAGAAAAATGAAAGTTTTGCTTTTTAAATTTAGTAATTTATACAGGAGAAGGGATTACTGGCCCTTTGCTTCTGGCATTTTAGTCATCTCTTACAACACACATGGCTTATGGTGGAAAAATTCTTTTGCACTCCACTATGAGGACTGGTCACAAACCGGGCCGCAGAGGTGTTGACCCCCGAAACCCCCTCCAGGTATACTCCATTTTTTTTTTTTTTTTTTTTTTTTTTACCCAACAAGTCGGCCATCTCCCACCGAGGCAGGGTATGTTGTTGAGTTAATACATACCTAGACAATACGAGAATATGTTTAGGTTTATATTGATGTCTCTTTTTTCAGAGATGGCCAGTGGGGCTGCTTCGTCTTCTGTCCATGCTGATACCTTTCTTGATATTATAATTCTGTCTTTCCTTTCAACACACTGGCTGTATCCCACCAAGGCGGGGTGGCCCAAAAGGAAAAACGAAAATTTCTCCTTTTACATTTAGTAATATATACAGGAGAAGGGGTTACTAGCCCCTTGCTCCCATAATTCTGTCTGTTCTAATTAATTTTCTTTCTATGGGAGTTGTTGAAATATTTGGAGATTCTATGTTCTTTATTCTCTATGTTTGCCAATCTTTATATGGAATGGTTTTAAAATTTTCTATTGTTCTGTATTGGTGTACATTCTTGGCCTTGCTGTATACATGTCTTTGCTCTCTGGCTTCATGTTGTTTTTAACAATCCTGTTTTCTTTATAAACTAGTCTGAATGGTAGTCTAGCTCCTTGCTTCCATTTATTTCTTAACCCTTAAACTGTCCAAAAATAGCTCTTCGTTCACTCGCATAGCACTCCAAACACAGATCTGTGTTTTTTTTTTTACATTTGAAAGCATGTAAAATCAAACGTAGATCTACGTTCGGAGCATTACGCAAGTGAATGTAGATCTACGCTTGGACAGTTTAAGGGTTAATTTGAACTATTCTGTAACTGATATTTCTTTTTTCTTGACAGCAAGCCTGTGCACAGTTGCAATCTCTTCTTTTCCTAATATGCCCAGTCTCTTAAGATATTTTTTTCTTGCTTGATGTCCTTCACATCTGTAATCCTCAGTTTCTAGATTCTGAAATTTCCATTTTATTTGGTTCATTTTTTGTTCTTGGTTATGTCCCTGAACTGACAAACTTGGTTTACTCTCATAATAAAAGAATTTCTTTCCTAAACAAAAACACACTTCCAGGTCTGGATATGAGACTTTCATTTCAACAAATTAATCCATTTCCAATGAGCTATTCCTGGTTTGAAAGCAATCAAAACCATCTCCATTTCATTAGTATGCCTTTCAGTCTATGAGTTGACACCAAGAAACAGCCATTAAAACCATGAAAACTACCCTAGAAAAGTTGCTATTTTAACCAAGACAAGGTTAGAGGTTAGCTATTCTCATCATGCACTGCATGAAGGCAGGATTTTTTTTTATACTGTGCACACCCACCGCACAGACTCATTCCCTCATAGCTGGGCCAAAATTTACAGCTTGTAACTATTTAACCCTTTGACTGTCGCAACCCCCAATCCTGAGGTGTCTCCTGGTGTTGCAAAAGATGAAAAAGAAAAAATTATTTTTTCTTATGAAATGATAGAGAATCTTTTTCCGATGGTAATGACACCAAAAGTATGAAATTTGATGGAAAACTTATGGAATTATACTCTCGCGAAGTTAGTGACCTCGGCGATATTTACGAATCAGCGATTTCGCTCACTTTGAGCCCTATTTTCAGCTAATTCCATTGTTCCAGTCGACCAAACTCATAGCTATTTCTTTAGAACTCCATTTGTTCTATCAACTGAGTATAAGAAACTGCCCATTTACCGATTTCAACTACTCAATAAAGTGGTCAGAAATTTTTAATTTGGCCAATTTCATGCAAATTAAAAAATATGCCAATTTCAAAATAGGGTCTAGAATGAACAATGCATACATTCCTGGATCTAAAATAACATTTTCTTTGTTCATCAGTCACATCTCCAGGCCCCTGTGATATTACTCTTGCTTTCTATTTTGAATTTTTATTCAAACAAAAAGTAGAAGATTTACTGTTATGCAGACTACTGCAGTATTGTAATAATTGTATAAATAATGTCAACCTATTCATGACTGCATATTAGAATGGCTAGTTGGACATTTATTAGACAATTACATCATTTGTTTACTTTTGAACATTGGGAAAAATCAAACATTTCCCCTACCTTGAGCTCCATTTCAAGATTCTTTTCATCACAAAACCAATCAAAATCATCCCTATTTCTGTAATATGTTTTCCATTTTATCAAATGAGACCAAGAAAACGAGAATACAACCATAAATACTATATGAAAATACGTACACCTCAAAGTCAGTGCTTTAATCCCAAAACACGGTCGGAGTTTTTTTTTTTTCTCATGCACTGTGTGCTGCAGGATTTTTTTTATACAGTGCACACTGACCATACAGACCCATTCTCTCACATGTGTGTCTACCAGCTTTCTCCTGCTTGATTTGAAGGCACTAGAATTTGTGAGTATATATACATCAGACACATTGGCTCATAAGACGTATATGTACGACCGAAACAGTCAAAGGGTTAAGGGAGGTATAATTAAGTAGTTGTTGTATGTAAGCCACATTGGCCTCGTTGATAAACAGCAAACTTTGTTATATTAGAGCTGATTTCTTCTATTCTGTTTATTATAATATGCAGTACACTGCTGTATAAACATTTAAAAATATACCAGAAATGTTATAAATGGTGCGAAGGTGACATTAAAACAATATCAGAGATGGTTGACACAAACCCACTACCATTATACAATGGACCCCCGCTTAACGATCACCTCCCAATGCGACCAATTATGTAAGTGCGTTTGTACGTGTATGTTTGAGGGTCTGAAATGGACTAATCTACTTCAAAGTTTATTCTCTATAAGGATTACAATGCTGAGTTTACAGAATTTGGTTATTGTGTGGTTTACATGTAGTAAAATAATGATTACAGAGTGTACCACTAGAACACCTAGCATGGCTAGGCATTTCGGGCAGACTTAGTTTAATTCTTAATTTTAAAATATTACAAAATATGAGGTAAGTTGGTATTATGGCTAAGTGACTAAATACTAGTTTGTGAGTTTAGCAATGTGAATGCTTTTGTCTTGGCACAGTACATAGTTTCAGTATTGGAGTATCACAGGATTCATTATTTTAAGATTGAGATATTGAGGTATTATTTAGCTACGTGTCAGTGTGTCATCGTGCCTCGTTGTGCTCCGGGTTTTCTCGTGTTTACACGGTCGCTCTTACGTGCTAGAACTTTAATTTGTGCCATCAATCCTATACGATACATCCCTCTAGCACCTGGAACCAATCTTGGGCGGAAAACATTATATACTGAGTCAAAAAAGGAGAATTAGTGTGCACTACCTAGCCGAGTTTACTGCCAGAGGGGAATCATAGGCCTGTGTTCCGTGTGCAAAATAATAATAATAGAACTTTTCTTTGTCAGAGGAAAGAAAGTCTCCCTGATAACATTGTGTATACATAGTGTATACTATAGTGGCTCCCTAGTATATAGATGATAAAGGCTAAAGTGGCATTTGAAAACAGGTGAATTTGTAAATGAAGTGATAAGCCTATAGAGGCAGGTGCCAGAAGTCGCCAGAAACTTACCACAGTGGTCAGCTGTTTTAATAATCTTCCTGGCCTGCTAGTGTACTTCGCATATAATCTAGTGATACCAGTGAATAGCAGAATACAGTGTTGTAGTAGCAACTAACCAGTATTATAATGGTACTTAGTGGAGTGGAGTGACTTTCATTAGTTTCTTTTTTCTTGAAATACCAGATGTATACTGTGAATTTCATATAGCCTGTAGTTACCAGCGGTCACAATATACACAAGGAGAAGCAATTATTACTACAGAAAAAGCGTCTTACCTTCAAAATTTCCACCAGTCAACTATAGTGATAATATAGCATTTATTGTGGTGGAGACAAAAAAAAACTAGAAAAGCTAGATACAGCGATTGATAAACAAGGGTTGAGGCTCGACCGTTCGTCATTGTAGGAGCTGCCAGAAATCACCGGTTCTTCAACACGCAAGTTATACTTTTGTATCAATCAAATCACATATTACTCGGGTAGATAATTTCAAGTAGATCCTTCATGTGTTAGCCCAAATCACCGACCAGTATGTTTTAAATAAGTGACCCACTGATCAGATCAGATCGACTGGTCCGAACCCTCGACTGGTCCGAACCCTTGATGGTCCGAACCCTTGACTGGTTACAAACGGTTTCGTTGGACAATAAAGCAGACTGTAAACGGATGGGGTTGTAGGCACCCTTATCAAACACAAACAATAAATATAAATCAGGAACGTACACAGTAAGCTGTCCAATATACAAGTACAGTTAGAAATAGAAATACATACAAATAGCTAGAGCTTCATTTAAGGAGGTTATTAATAGAGTATTCAAGAGGTTGCTAGTAGAATTACAGTAAATCAACCATTCAAATCATTATGAAGCTCTGTATAGTCTGTAGTCAATCAAACAAACGGGCTTCCACATGGATAAATTGTCATTTTTGTGGAAATTGGTGTCACTCCCCTTGTGCAGATATGCAAGAACTAGCTACAAGCAGTATTAAAACAGGGAAGTGTTTTTGGGTATACCCAAATGAGATAAATCTGTGGACTAAAATCACAAAGGTATTAAAAGAGGATAACATCAAAGCTCCTTTCATAGACAACCTGGAAGCTTTCTACAACAGATGGGAACATAAAAAGTCTGGGCTGAATGGTACTGCCCTTGATACTGGCCATGTAGTCAGAAACTGTAAGGCTGGAGGTGATGTCCTGGTAGTCAGTAAATGTGGGGACTGATAGTGCTGTCCTGGGAGACAGTAATGGTGAAGCTGGAGGTGCTGTCCTGGGAGGTGCTGTCCTGGGAAACAGTAATGGTGAAGCTGGAGATTTTGTCCAGGTAGTCGGGAATTATACGCAGGAAGGAATACATATAAATGACCTCATAGGGGACAGGAGCCGTAGTGGGGAAACAAGTGTAGCCAAAGATAAGATAAAACCAATATTGCAAACTAGAAATACCACAGGAAATAGCAAACAAGAGGACTCCACTAGCAATAGTGAGGATATATTACCAAAAACAACTGGTGGGAGCTCCATTGTTGGTGCTAGGGAGGATAGGAATAAGACAGGGAAACATGCACCAACAGGGAATACAGTCACAGAAACCCAAGGCAAACGGAAACCAAGCCTGTGCACATACTATGCACTTGGTATCTGCAGACATGGGAAATCTGGAAAAACAGACGGGACGTGCAACTATGACCACCCTAGAAAATGTCATGCCCATATGACAACAGGAAAATGCAAACTCCCTTCCTGTAAGCTTTTTCACCCTGAAATGTGTACCTCTTCAGTACAGGAAAGACTGTGCTATAACTTAAATTGCCAGGCACACCATCTAAAGGGGACAAAAAGATACAAAACATCCAGGCCATGGGAAAACCTGGGTAGCCACAGCCACTCAAGAGGGAGAGGTTTTTTAGTGCCAGGAAGGAAAAAAAACTGGCAGGAAATGGCAGAAATCGTACACCAAATCCAGTCATTCCTGGAGTGGAACCACAGTCGATGGCCTCCACTCCAAACCAACAGATACAGATACTAATGCCGGAAAAAAAATCCCCCCCAGTACCAACAATACCACCAGTCTGATGACATTCTTCTTTGCAAATATACAGGGTCTAAAGCCAGCAACAAACAACAAAATACCTTTCATCCATGGACTGCTTGCAGAGGCAAAGGCAATGTTCGCGGCTTTCACTGAGACCCACATAAAGGATCACTTGGACAACGAAATATGGATCCCAGGTTACAACCTATACAGATGTGACAGAGTGAACAGGCAAAAGGGGGGGGTTGGCCTGTACATTGCAGAGTCACTTGTTTGCACAGAACTGTGTAATGCCTCAAATGATGTAGTGGAAGTTTTAGCAGTAAAGGTCGAGAACCAAAACCTAGTCATTGTGGTAGTCTACAAGCCTCCGGATGCAACATCCCAGCAATTCCATGAACAGCTGTTAAAAATTGACCACTGTCTGGAAAATCTTCCAGCTCCTGCACCCAACATCTTGCTCCTGGAGGATTTCAACTTAAGGCACCTAAAATGGAGGAATATAGCAAATAATATTGTTGCAGTAATAACACCAGGAGGCAGCTCTGATGAAAACTCACACTCACACGAGCTTTTAAATCTCTGCACAAAATTCAATTTAAACCAGCAAATAATAGAGCCTACTAGACTGGAGAATACACTAGACCTCATCTTCACTAACAATGATGATCTGATAAGAAATGTCACCATATCAAAAACAATATACTCAGATCACAACATAATTGAGGTTCAGACATGTATGCGTGGAGCCCCAGACCGACATAATGAGACTAGTCACGAGGGAGCATTCACCAAATTCAACTTCAATAACAAAAACAAAGTGGGACCAAGTAAACCAAGTCCTAACCGATATAAGCTGGGAAGATATACTAAGCAACACAGACCCCAACTTATGCCTAGAACAGATTAACTTGGTGGCACTCGATGTATGCACAAGGCTTATTCCTCTAAGAAAAAGGAGGAGTAGATGTAAAATAGAAAGAGACAGGCGCTCCCTTTACAGGTGACGGAAAAGAATAACAGAGCGGCTAAAAGAGGTCAATATATCTGAAATGCGTAGGGAGACACTGGTCAGAGAAATAGCAAGCATCGAACTTAAGCTAAAGGAATCTTATAGGAGTCAGGAATCGCGGGAAGAACTAAAAGCCATAAATGAAATCGAAAGAAACCCAAAGTATTTCTTCTCCTATGCCAAATCAAAGTCGAGAACAACGTCCAGTATTGGGCCCCTACTTAAACAAGATGGGTCCTACACAGATGACAGCAAGGAAATGAGTGAGCTACTCAAGTCCCAATATGACTCAGTTTTTAGCAAGCCGCTAACCAGACTGAGAGTCGAAGATCAAAATGAATTTTTTATGAGAGAGCCACAAAATTTGGTTAACACAAGCCTATCCGATGTTATCCTGACGCCAAATGACTTCGAACAGGCGATAAATGACATGCCCATGCACTCTGCCCCAGGGCCAGACTCATGGAACTCCGTGTTCATCAAGAACTGCAAGAAGCCCCTATCACGAGCCTTTTCCATCCTATGGAGAGGGAGCATGGACACGGGGGTTGTCCCACAGTTACTAAAAACAACAGACATAGCCCCACTCCACAAAGGGGGCAGTAAAGCAACAGCAAAGAACTACAGACCGATAGCACTAACATCCCATGTCATAAAAATCTTTGAAAGGGTCCTAAGAAGCAAGATCACCACCCATCTAGAAACCCATCAGTTACACAACCCAGGGCAACATGGGTTTAGAACAGGTCGCTCCTGTCTGTCTCAACTATTGGATCACTACGACAAGGTCCTAAATGCACTAGAAGACAAAAAGAATGCAGATGTAATATATACAGACTTTGCAAAAGCCTTCGACAAGTGTGACCATGGCGTAATAGCGCACAAAATGCGTGCTAAAGGAATAACAGGAAAAGTCGGTCGATGGATCTATAATTTCCTCACTAACAGAACACAGAGAGTAGTCGTCAACAGAGTAAAGTCCGAGGCAGCTACGGTGAAAAGCTCTGTTCCACAAGGCACAGTACTCGCTCCCATCTTGTTCCTCATCCTCATATCCGACATAGACAAGGATGTCAGCCACAGCACCGTGTCTTCCTTTGCAGATGACACCTGAATCTGCATGACAGTGTCTTCCATTGCAGACACTGCAAGGCTCCAGGCGGACATCAACCAAATCTTTCAGTGGGCTGCAGAAAACAATATGAAGTTCAACGATGAGAAATTTCAATTACTCAGATATGGTAAACACGAGGAAATTAAATCTTCATCAGAGTACAAAACAAATTCTGGCCACAAAATAGAGCGAAACACCAACGTCAAAGACCTGGGAGTGATCATGTCGGAGGATCTCACCTTCAAGGACCATAACATTGTATCAATCGCATCTGCTAGAAAAATGACAGGATGGATAATGAGAACCTTCAAAACTAGGGAGGCCAAGCCCATGATGACACTCTTCAGGTCACTTGTTCTATCTAGGCTGGAATATTGCTGCACACTAACAGCACCTTTCAAGGCAGGTGAAATTGCTGACCTAGAAAATGTACAGAGAACCTTCACGGCGCGCATAACGGAGATAAAACACCTCAATTACTGGGAGCACTTGAGGTTCCTAAACCTGTATTCCCTGGAATGCAGGTGGGAGAGATACATGATTATATACACCTGGAAAATCCTAGAGGGACTAGTACCGAACTTGCACACGAAAATCACTCACTACGAAAGCAAAAGACTTGGCAGACGCTGCAACATCCCCCCAATGAAAAGCAGGGGTGTCACTAGCACGTTAAGAGACCATACAATAAGTGTCAGGGGCCCGAGACTGTTCAACTGCCTCCCAGCATACATAAGGGGGATTACCAACAGACCCCTGGCAGTCTTCAAGCTGGCACTGGACAAGCACCTAAAGCCGGTTCCTGACCAGCCGGGCTGTGGCTCGTACGTTGGTTTGCGTGCAGCCAGCAGCAACAGCCTGGTTGATCAGGCTCTGATCCACCAGGAGGCCTGGTCACAGACCGGGCCGCGGGGGCGTTGACCCCCGGAACTCTCTCCAGGTAAATATTTCTGTTTATGGTCAAATGGGTGAGTGAGTGTAAGTGTGAACCACCAGGTGGTATTCGTGTAGTTAGTTGACGGGGTGTATCAGGGAGATAAGATGTTTTCTAATGGTAGTTTTGAAGGTGATGAATGTGTCTGCAGTTCTAGAGTTCTCAGGTAGGGTGTTCCAGATTTTAGGGCCTTTGACATGCATTGAATTTTTGTAAAGGTTTAGTCGGACACGGGGAATGTCGTAGAGATGTTTGTGTCTGGTGTTATGCTTGTGGGTTCTGTCACAACTGTCAAGAAAGCGTTTTAGGTCAAGGTTGATATTAGAGTTTAAGGCCCTGTAGATGTAGATTGCACAGTAGTAAGTGTGGATGTACTGAACAGGGAGTAAGTTTAGATCTATGAAGAGTGGGGGGGTGTGTTGCCAGGGATGGGATTTAGTGATTATTCTTACTGCAGCGTTTTGTTGGGTTATTATTGGCTTTAGGTGTGTTGCTGCAGTTGATCCCCAAGTACAAATAGCATAGGTGAGGTATGGATAAATAAGTGAGTGGTATAGTGTGAGAAGGGCATTTTGCGGCACGTAGTATCGTATCTTGGAGAGGATCCCAACCGTTTTGGATACTTTTTTGGTTATATGTTGGATATGGGTGCTGAAATTCAGGTTGTTGTCAAGGTATAGGCCTAGGAATTTGCCCTCATTATGTCTTGTAATTAGAGTGTTGTCAATCTTAATGTTAATTTGTGCATCTCCTGCTCTGCTACCAAACATAATATAGTAGGTTTTGTCAGTGTTAAGCGTAAGTTTATTGGCTGTCATCCAAGTCGATATTTTGATCAGCTCCTCATTAACAATGGTGTTGAGGGTGGCAAGATTAGGGCGAGAGATGACATAAGTCGTGTCGTCAGCAAAGAGAATGGGTTTCAGGTGTTGGGATATGTTTGGAAGATCATTGATGTACAGTATATGAGGAAGAGCAGGGGACCAAGGACACTTCCCTGCGGAACTCCAGTATCAAGTGGCCGTGTTGTTGATGCTGTGTCTTTAATGGTGATATACTGATACCTATTAGTAAGGTAAGATTTGAAATAAGCAAGTGCATGGCCTCTTATACCGTAATGGTCAAGCTTGTGGAGTAGGATGTCGTGGTCTACTGTGTTGAAAGCTTTTCTAAGGTCAATAAAAATCCCTAGTGGATATTCACAATATTCCTTATGGGAACAAATTCGGCCAGTACTGGGACCTGCACATACTTCTGGAATGAAAAAATATCGTTAACCGGGGGTCCTCTGTAGTATGCTCCTCACTTAACAACGAATTTGTTTACCGACGTGGTCTCAAACGGAACTCCGTCGTTAAGTGAGGAGAGGCTGTATAACAGTAAACTGCATGTACAGTATACAGTAGTGTTTTTTTTTTTTTTTCTGTTTTTAACATTATTCTGATTTAATGGACACCTGGACAATCCCTCCTATTAGTTCATATATTGTATGAATAGTTTACTATAGGTCTATGTGAGAGATGGTGAAAGGAATAACAAAAAATTGCTGGATAATGGCTAAGATAACTCTTAGTAGTCTCTCTTGACTAATAGTTTAATGGCATTTTTAATTAACTGATGCTGATTGTTTTAACTTGGTGTTACAGTTTTTGTGTTGTGTGTTTTGCTCATGTTAGTAATTTATTATTTGTTAAGTTTATCTTTTTTATGTGTTATATTTATTTTTTATTGCAAACAGCACTAAATGATCTGTGTGATCAAAGTGCTCTTCAAATTTCAAAACAGTCTACCTGATAATTAATTGCTGGTGACTTCAGTATTAATCTTTCTCAACCCACTGATACCTAAGTTACAAACTTCCTAAGGAGTAAGTACTCTCTTTGTTAAAAATTCTCTCTTCATAAACTAAAAAGAATTTCTGATACATCTACCTCCACACAAGATCAGATTTGGACAAGCATAATTGCCCTACCCAAATCAAGAATGACTATAGATGCTATAACAGATCACTACCCAACTTACCTAATAAAATCCATCACCCAAGCACTACTAAAAACAAAAGAAAATTCAAATTGCACAATGATGCTTAAATAAGAAATTTTATCACCATTCCTGCATTGTATGACCCTTGTAGGTTTAGTGCTTATTTATGATTGTAGTAGCATCACCACTCCTAAGTCGTATAAACTGGGAACAGGAGCTACATGCAAGTCAAAATATCAACCAGGGATTTTACTTAAGGATAGTTTGTTTATTTTATATGGCTCAAAGTCCATTGACATAGTCTTGTATGTCCAAGACTAACATTGAAGTACATATTACTACCCAACAGTTCAATGAACCAGTGTACGGTACCACTGGCGCCTCCTTCACAGAGTTCATGGCTCCAGGTGTTATCCTCACGTGAGTACAGAAACCCTGAATGTGTAGATTTTGTCATAATAAAATTAAGTTTTAATTGTCCATAAATACAATTAGAATTTTTACTTTTTAAATGGTAAATTAAACATGTCAACAGAAGTTGCATAAATAAAAATAAATTAAAAAAGCAGGTTATCATTTGTTTATTTATTTTTTAAGACAGCAAGTATAAAATACAAAGTAGTATGGTGTTATGGTAGGTACTGCCAAAAAGAACTTGATACTAAAAGGACACTTGGTGCAGGGTGAGCTGTGTTAGAGCATTATTATGTCTTCATAAAGCTCTACCCAGAGGAAAATTATGTCTATAGTAAGTGTTTGTTGTGTATGCACCAAGTGTCTACAACATCAACCTGGCATCACATTACTACAGGTACAACACTGATTTTCTGGCAATGGACAGTCCCCACACCTCTTTTAGTCTGGAAAAAATTAAGGGACTAGTTTTTTGGTGGTGGTCCTTGATTTTGTTTGATTCTTAGCATATTTTGCTAACACTTAACCCTAACTTTAGCAAGTTAATAGCTATATATTTAACTTATCTATAGCAATGACTGTTGACAAGTTAATTGAGTTGTCAGGTGAATTAATGAAATACAAATGCAAAATTTATATCTTTGCAAAGGTTACAGTGTGTGGTTACATTTTATAATTTGTTAGGTACAAAGAAAGCCACTGTTGTGCTGGGGCATTTTGAGCAGACTAATTGTAATGCTTAAAGACTTCTTAAGTCTAGACAGGGTGGTAAATTTTAATTATTCATTATTTTACCTTTCTACTGCTGTGAGGCTAGAACAACATTCCTTTGTAACAAAACAAGAGCTGTTGAATTTTTATTTTGTGTGAAAAATTTCACAAGGAAAAGTCAAAGCACATGAAACAACTTCACTTGAATGAAATATTAAAAAAAAAAAAAAAAAAAAAGGTAGGCAAGAAGACTGTGGCTTCATCTAAACATTCTGTGACATCAGTTTCAAGTACTCCAGATGTCTTCCCTGTAATATCACAAATCCATGATGAAACAGCCAACTAAGAAACAGACAGTAATTCTGATAGCCCTCAGCTTCCAGATCTTTGTCATAAATTCTACTGTTTTAGTAAAATTGTAAAATTTACCACTTTAGGAGTGTTAGTGCTGCAATATTCTTTGCAAATACAGTAATTAATAAACCTGTTTAATTTTTAATAATGTTTAATTATCTAGCAGTCCACTGTGGGTCAGAGGTGTAATATTGAATTATCATGTGACCTCTGTTGGTCCGGCAAAATTAACATTCTGGTAAGGCCTCGGAACTAATGGTGCCAGAAAATCAGTTTTGTACCTGTCTATAACATGAATTTTCTTGGGAAGTGAAAGGCAAGGAAATATATAATAGAAGCTATTTAAAGTAAGGCTTTGTGTATCTAGCACTGTAATGTTGAGATTACTTGAGAGAGATTCCTTGATGATATTGATGAGCTTTTGATCAAAGAATTGGACTTGACCTTCCCTTCCTTGGATTGAATCTGATTATATTCCATTTCCCCAAGTGCTGTATGTTCTTTGTGGTGTTAAGACTGTGCCCCCCATCCCCATGAATACAGTAATACTGTATGATGAAATTTAACACTGTTAAGTCCTCTTCATCATTTAAGTATGGTGTAACGTGCTCCCAGCCTGAAGAACTTACACCATATTAATTGTTTTTAATTGATATGTCTTTTTAATCTCATTTAATATACTAGTACAGGTTGGCTATTACTAATCCGGCAATCAGTAATGCAGTTCCATCAATAATCTGGCACTAATTTCGGCTAGCATAATTTCAAATTTCTGGGGTCACCACATCAACCTGCCGCTACTGGTTGGTGGCACTACTTGCTGCATAAGTCATTCCAATTTCTTTTTCTCCATTTATTGTTATAACCTGCTCCCTTTTAGCCTTAGCCATGGCTAAGGAAGTAAGTAAGTAAGTTTATTCAGGTGTACACAAATACAGTTACATAGATTATCATACATAGCAGCATATGTGTAGAGAACCTAGGATAACCCAAAAAAGTCAGACAGAATGACTTATTTCCATTGTCCATAAAAAGTAAAGTGGCTTTGAAGCCACTGTCAGTCGCCATGAGCTCAGCTCACTCAGATAAGCTGTGACCAGTAAATTTGAGAGAATAGGTCTGTGTGGTAAGTGAGCACTATATAAAAAAATTCTGCAGCACACAGTGCATAATGATAAAAAAATGCAACCGTGTTTATGGCATAAATCCTACTTGGCGGTGTGTTTTCGTGTGGTTTGTTATGGCTGTATTCTTGTTTTTTTTTTTTTTGTCTCATTTGATAGAATGAGACAAAAATAAACAAGATATATTACAGAAATAGATATAATTTTGATTGGTTTCATATCAAAAAGTACCTTAAAATTGAGCTCAAAGTACCAGAAATGTTCGATTTTTGCTGATGTTCAAGAGTAAACGAATGATGTCACCGACCAATACGTGTCCAACTGGCTGGTCTAATACTCAGTCACGAATGGGTTGACATTATTTATACTATTATTAAAATAATGCAATAGTTTGCACAAGTGTAAATCTTCTATTTTTTGTGTGAATAAAAATTCAAAATGGAAAGGGGCCTGGAGATGTGACTAATGAACAGAGAAAATGTTATTTTAGTGCCAGTAATGTCTGCATTGTTTATTCTGGACCCTATTTTGAAATTAGCATCTTTTGAAATTTGTGTGAAATTAGCCAAATTACTGATTTCTGACCACTTTATTGGATAGTTGAAATAGATGAATGAGGGGTCTCTTGTACTCAATCGACAGAATAGAAGGAATACTAACGAAATAGTTATGAGTTTAGTAGACTGGAACAATGGAATGGGCAAAAAAATAGGGCATAAAGTGGGTGAAATCACCAATGCTTAAATATCACCATTGGGTTAAGTAATCCGGCAAAATCACTATTCCGGCACCCTACAGCTCCCGATGATGCCAGATTAGTGATGGTCAACCAGTATTATTACACATATAAACCACACATAGGAGAAAGAAACCTACAATGATGTTTTGGTCCAAGTTGGACCGAAACACCATTGTAAGTTTCTTTCTCCTTGTGCGGGTTATTTGCGTATTATTCCAGTCATCATATTGTGTCTTTTTGTGCTTTACTAATATTATTTTATATCACATAAAACGTGCTGTTTATAAGAGTCATACACTGCTTTAAATATAACTTTAAACTTCATGAAATGTTGTCACTACAAACTTAAATTTCTGGTCAATCATTACGATTTGTTCATATGCATAAAATTCTGCCTAACATGGTTTTTCTCCTTTCCAGGATTACCTACTTCATGGCTGTGGGGCTGACAGCTCTCTCCTTCATCACTGAGCGCAAGGAAGGACTCTTGGACCGATCCTGGGTGTCTGGTTAGTGTAACTGATCCTTGAGTCTGGTTAGTGTAACTGATCCTTGGTGTCTGGTTAATATAACTAATCCTTAAGTCTGGTTAGTGTAACTGATCCTTGGTGTCTGGTTAATATAACTGATCCTTGAGTCTGGTTAGTGTAACTGATCCTTGGTATCTGGTTAATATAACTGAGCCTTGAATCTGGTTAGTGTAACTGATCCTTGAGTCTGGTTGATATAACTGATCCTTGAGTCTGGTTAGTGTAACTGATCCTGAGTGTCTAGTTCATATAACTTATCCTGGGTGTCAGGTTAGTGTAAGTGATCCTTGGTGCCTGGTTAGTTTAACTGATCCTGGGTATTTGGTTAGTGTATCTTTTGAGCTAATGTTAAACAACTTGTAATATATTTGTAAATAAGTTTATAGAAATAGTTTGTTTATTTGTTTTTTAAATACAGTGGTCCCTCGTTTATCGTCGTTAATCCGTTCCTGGAAGTGCGATGATTATCGAAAAAGACGATTTTCGAATCATTTTTCCCATAAGAAATAATGTAAATACAATTAATCTGTTCCTGACACCCAGAAGTATTAAAACAAAATTTTTTTTTACATGAAATATAGATGTAGTATGTAAACAATACAATGGGACATGATGAATGAAATATTAACAGCATAACACTTACCTTTATTGGCGATTCTTCTTAGTGTATGGAAGACTGGAGGAGGAGAGAGATTGGATTAGTTACTATTTGGAAGGGGAATCCCCTTCTATCAACACCTTAGGTACCAAGTCCTTTTCTGGGGTTACTTCTCTTCTCTGTTTCTTAATGCCACTAAGACCAGCTTGAGAGTCACTGGAGTCCTGTCTCGCAAAAAAAAAAGCGTCCAGAGAGCTCTGTTTCTGGAGTGTCTTTAAAACTTCCCTAAAATGGGCCAAGACTCTGTCACTGTGCAAGTTGCCAATATGGCTTGCAACATCCTTCTCAGGGTGATGTTTCTTCATAAATCTTTCCATCCTACCCCACATTTCAAAAATCTCCTTAATTTCTGAAGAAGGCACCTTCTTCCATCTCTCTTCCTCCTCCTCTGTAGCAAGATTCTGAGCTGCGATCTGTTGCTGTTCCTGCTGAAGCTCTTGCAGCTCCTCTTCGTTGTGGTCCTCCACCAACTCTTCCACATCCTCCAAACTCACATCCAACCCCATGGAACTCCTCAATGCCACAATAGAGTTCACAACTGACATAGGCTCATCAGGGTCAGCCACAAACCCTTCAAAATCCCTCTTGTGGACACAATCTGGCCACAATTTTCTCCAAGCAGAGTTCAAAGTTCTGGTAGTCACTCCCTCCCAAGCCTTACTTATAAGACTTATGCAATGGAGGATACTGAAGTGTTCTTTCCAAAACTCTCTTAGGGTCAAGTGAGTGTCTGAGGTCACATTAAAGCACCTTTGAAACATTGCTTTGGTGTAGAGTTTTTAAAGTTTGAAATGACCTGCTTGTCCATGGGCTGGAGGAGAGGAGTGGTATTCGGGGGTAAGAACTTTACTGTGATGAACCCAAACTCCTGCAGAATTGGGTCATCCAAGTTTGGAGGATGAGCAGGTGCATTGTCCATTACTAGGAGGCACTTGAGATCCAATTTCTTTTCCAGGAGGGCTAGTAACCCCTTCTCCTGTATAAATTACTAAATTTAAAAGAGAAACTTTCATTTTTCTTTTTGGGCCACCCTGCCTTGGTGGGATACGGCCGGTGTGTTGAAAGAAAAGAAAGACTTCTTCACACTAGGGCCAAACACTTCATTGAACCACTAGATGAAAATTTCCCTTGTGACCCATGCCTTATTATTAGATCTCCAAAACACACGCAATTTACTCTTCATAACATTGATTATTTTGAACACTGGGATTTTCAGAATGGTACACTAGTAATGGCTTCACTTTGAAATCCCCACTAGCATTAGCACAGAACATGAGCATCAGCCTGTCTTCAGTAGGCTTGTGTCCTGGCAGTCCCTTTTTCTCCTGAATAATGTAGGTCGTCTTTGGCATTTTCTTCCAAAAGAGGCCTGTTTTGTCACAATTGAACACATGTTCAGGTTTCAGTCCTTCAGCCTCTATGTACACCTTAAATTTACTTATGAATTTTGTAGCTGCAATTTTGTCCTAACTGGCAGCCTCACCATGCCTTATCACACTGTGTATGCCACTATGGTTCTTAAATTTCTCAAACCAACCTTTGCTGGCCTTAAATTCACAAATATCAGTACTCGTTGCAGGCAATTTCTTTACCAGATCATCATGCAACTGCCTAGCCTTTTCACAAATAATCGACGTCATAAGACTATCTCCTGCTAATTGTTTCTCGTTTATCCACACCAATAATAATTGTCAACCTCTTCGAGTACTGGTAATCTCATTTTTGTCAGCATATTTACCCCCTTTGCAACAACAGCTTCCTTGATTTCCTTTTTCTTGGCCACGATGGAAGATATGGTTGTACGGGATTTGTTATACATCCTGGCCAGTTCGGCCATACGTACGCCACTTTCATATTGTTCAATGATGTTTTTCTTGAATTCAATCGTATTTCTCACCTTCTTTACCAAAGGCTTAGCACTAGGAGCTTTCTTTGGGGCCATGGTAGCTTATTTAGCATTTGCAAGCACTAAAATTAATGGAATAGTATTATGAAATATTTCGTATGAACAAGTGAGGGGACCGTCGCTCACTGGTAAACAGTGGCACACTGGCTGGGATAAACCCTGACGTGGCTCAGAGCCGTGAGTACGTGTCCAGGACGAACGACGATTAGCGAGTCAACTGACCATTTGCGAGCCAATGTTTGGACTAAAATAACGCAACGATTTCTAAAAAGGACGACTATCGAGCCCGACTATTATTGAGGGACCACTGTATAGACTAATTTTTCTCTTAAAAAGTTGGCTTTCTTTCCCCTTAGAGTTGAACCCCTTCAAAGGTGGCCCCTATAGCTCTAGACTTTACCGATCCCACCTCTGGACGTATCTGTAGGGCTGCCTGTATTAGGAACACTTGTGTGTCCAACATGGAAATTCATTCAATCATCAATTGGGATTTTATGATTCATAACTCACGATAAAAGGAGAGAAAATGCTGTGGAAAGTACGAACTATAACAACAAACACAATTACACAGAACAAAATCAGCTTCCATTTAGCAAAACCATTAGTTATACAGGTATATTATCAAAGCCCTCCAACCACTACCAGCACTGCTCACTATGCATATGCCTCTCAAGATTTATCCAGCATGGGCCAGTGCTACAGATTTGCTTACATTCTTTTATTTATATCTGATTATACTCCTACCTTTTGCATATATTGTGCTAACCAGGTTTAATCAATGAGACTTAACAAAGCTTGCTGCATAAACAAAATGTTGTCGTAAATAATTTTTTCAGTTTGTGCTTACAATCTGTAAACATCTTTATAATGTTTATTTTATCTGAAAATTCTTTTACAGTATGTATGTAAGTTACAATTATGATTTAGACAAACACTGATGTTTTTGGTATCCAACAGCTGGGATTTTCCCCTTTGTAAACTTACCTAGTTGTATAGTAATCTAGTTATACTTGCAGGGGTTGGTTCATAGCTCCTGGCTCCATTTTTATAAGTAAATTTATTTAGGTACAGGTACACATAAGTACAATTATCATACTTAGTAACATATGTGTAAATTACCTGGGATAGCCCCAAAAAAGTAATATATAATTTAAAACCTAGCTGTAACTTACAGTAGAAATTTTCAATGATTTTTCTCTTAAATATTTGTACAGGTGTACAGTCAAGTGAGGTAATGTTGGCCCACCTGATGACTCAGATGTTTGTGATGCTGGTGCAGATTGGACTCATCCTGGTGTTTATGTTTCCGGTGTTTAAGCTACCATGTCAGGGAAACATGGTTTGGGTTGTCCTCATCTCTATACTCCAGGGCTTCTGTGGCATGACTTTCGGTGAGATAACATGGCAAATAGATAAATGTGTAGAAAATTGAAGGATTTAATAACTTTGAATTTGCAGCATGTAGCTCAGTAGTAAGAGCAGTCAGCTTATAACTGAAAGGTCTCCAATTCAAATCCTTAGTAGGGCATAATGTATGTGTGAGTCTTCCTACTCTTACTGCCCCTCTTTACCTAGTATGGGTCTTTGGGCCTCCTTAACCAACAGGGTTTATGCATACACACCCCACCCCACCTCACCTCACATTTAGCCACCTGCTTGCAGGTGTTCCTGCCCCTGTCTAAGTGACTTATGGCATGCTGCTGGCTATGGAACACATTTTATCTATGTACTCACTTTAGCCTTTAAGTCATTGTTTCTATAATTACTGGGGTGCCTGTCAAAACCTCACGTAATTTTTGACATTGATAATATAATGGATTTTTTACAATGTTTTTTTTTTATTATCACACCGGCCGATTCCCACCAAGGCAGGGTGGCCCGAAAAAGAAAAACTTTCACCATCATTCACTCCATCACTGTCTTGCCAGAAGGGTGCTTTACACTACAGTTTTTAAACTGCAACATTAACACCCCTCCTTCAGAGTGCAGGCACTGTACTTCCCATCTCCAGGACTCAAGTCCGGCCTGCCGGTTTCCCTGAATCCCTTCATAAATGTTACTTTGCTCACACTCCAACAGCACGTCAAGTATTAAAAACCATTTGTCTCCATTCACTCCTATCAAACACGCTCACGCATGCCTGCTGGAAGTCCAAGCCCCTCGCACACAAAACCTCCTTTACCCCCTCCCTCCAACCCTTCCTAGGCCGACCCCTACCCCGCCTTCCTTCCACTACAGACTGATACACTCTTGAAGTCATTCTGTTTCGCTCCATTCTCTCTACATGTCCGAACCACCTCAACAACCCTTCCTCAGCCCTCTGGACAACAGTTTTGGTAATCCCGCACCTCCTCCTAACTTCCAAACTACGAATTCTCTGCATTATATTCACACCACACATTGCCCTCAGACATGACATCTCCACTGCCTCCAGCCTTCTCCTCGCTGCAACATTCATCACCCACGCTTCACACCCATATAAGAGCGTTGGTAAAACTATACTCTCATACATTCCCCTCTTTGCCTCCAAGGACAAAGTTCTTTGTCTCCACAGACTCCTAAGTGCACCACTCACTCTTTTTCCCTCATCAATTCTATGATTCACCTCATCTTTCATAGACCCATCCGCTGACACGTCCACTCCCAAATATCTGAATACGTTCACCTCCTCCATACTCTCTCCCTCCAATCTGATATTCAATCTTTCATCACCTAATCTTTTTGTTATCCTCATAACCTTACTCTTTCCTGTATTCACCTTTAATTTTCTTCTTTTGCACACCCTACCAAATTCATCCACCAATCTCTGCAACTTCTCTTCAGAATCTCCCAAGAGCACAGTGTCATCAGCAAAGAGCAGCTGTGACAACTCCCACTTTGTGTGTGATTCTTTATCTTTTAACTCCACGCCTCTTGCCAAGACCCTCACATTTACTTCTCTTACAACCCCATCTATAAATATATTAAACAACCACGGTGACATCACACATCCTTGTCTAAGGCCTACTTTTACTGGGAAAAAATTTCCCTCTTTCCTACATACTCTAACTTGAGCCTCACTATCCTCGTAAAAACTCTTCACGTGGAAATAAATTTTGAATATGAATTTGAACTTTGTGTGGTAGTATTTGTGTTAGGTGTTTGTGCTAGTAGTCTCGATTATTATTCTAATCATCGGGAAGTGCTGGGCTTGTAAGGGTCATACAGTGCATGGGGAATGTATATCTCTTTCTTTCTTTCAACACACCGGCCGTATCCCACCGAGGCGGGGTGACCCAAAAGGAAAAACGAAAGTTTCTCCTTTCAAATTTAGTAATACATACAGGAGAAGGGGTTACTAGCCCCTTGCTCCCGGCATTTTAGTCGCCTCTTACAACACGCATGGCTTACGGAGGACGAATTCTGTTCCACTTCCCCATGGAGATAAGAGGAAATAAACAAGAGCAAGAACTAGAAAGAAAATAGAAAAAAACCCAGAGGAGTATGTATATATATGCTTGTACATGTATGTGTAGTGTGACCTAAGTGTAAGTAGAAGTAGCAACATGTACCTGAAATCTTGCATGTTCATGAGACAGAAAAAAGGACACCAGCAATCCTACCATCATGTAAAACAATTATAGGCTTTCGTTTTACACTCACTTGGCAGGACGGTAGTACCTCCCTGGGTGGTTGCTGTCTACCAACCTACTACCTAGGGAATATATATCTACTTATGGAAAATAAGTGGATATGTATTCCCCAAGAAGGGTAAGATATATCCACTTGCATCAAGAGCCTCTCACTGGTATCAAGGCACCTCCCTTGCAGGGAGTTTATCTAGTGTTCTCATGTATGTTTGTATTTACTTTTTTATTGTCAAAAGCTCCAGGTAATATGATGGGTCAAAGTGCCTTTAACTCTCACATTTTTTTCACATTGGCTATCTTTTGCCCAGTTAGGATGACCTAAATAAGAGGAAACACATTCACATTCAGTCATTTTAATTGTTTTCTTGCTAGTTTAGATGACCCTCTATCTTGCAACATCCTCACTCCTGCTTCAGATTGTAATTAACATCTCCAAGGCTCATGTCCAGCTAACCAGTTATCCTGACTCCTTTCATAAATGATACTTTTCTCACACTCCAGTAGTCTGTCAGGTCACAAAATTCACTTGCCTGCAATCACTTTACTCCAACCCCCCCATCCCTCCACCCAAGATTTGTATCCCCTCCCAGTCATCCTATTTTGCTTTGTCTTTAAGTGCCCAGACTACATCAACATCTCCTCAGGTCTCTGAATTATACTTTTGGTAACTCTACACATAACCTCTATACTCAGAATTCTTGGCATAATCCTGTATTTGCAATACTCATTTCCCTCAAACATGGCATCTCCACTGCCTCTTGCCTCCTCCTCACTTCAATGTTTAAAACCCATTCAATTAAACTATTTGTCTCCACTGATGCCTCAGCAAACCACCCTCCTTTTTTCTTTCTTCTATCCCATTGGTCACCTCATCTTTAACAGACCCATTCGCTGACAAGACCACTCTCGAATTTCTGAACACATTTACTTCCTCTGCACTACCTCTATCCAATCTGATATCCAATTTCTCATTGCTTAAGATTTTCGTTACTCTCATTGCCTTGATCCTGCCTATATTCACTCTTAATTTCTTCCTTTGACATACCCTCCCAATACACAAATAACCTACACATAGGAGAAAGAAACTTATGATGATGTGCAAGTCATTTGTGTATTACCTGGAGTTTACCTGGAGAGAGTTTCGGGGGTCAACGCCCCCGCGGCCCGGTCTGTGACCAGGCCTTGTTCCAGTCTTGTTCCAGTCATGGTATTGTGCAGTTTTATTCTTTGTAACCTCCCAGATTTCTCCGCCTACTTTTACAACTTCACTTCGGAATCTCCCAAAACAACTGTCATCGGCAAAGGACAGCTGTAACAATCCCCACTTTGCATGTACTTCATTTTCTACTAATCCCAGACCTCTCCCTGACACCCTAGCATTCGCTTCTATTACATTATTTTTTTTTTTATTATCACACTGGCCGATTCCCACCAAGGCAGGGTGGCCTGAAAAAGAAAAACTTTCACCATCATTCACTCCATCACTGTCTTGCCAGAAGGGTGCTTTACACTACAGTTTTTAAACTGCAACATTAACACCCCTCCTTCAGAGTGCAGGCACTGTACTTCCCATCTCCAGGACTCAAGTCCGGCCTGCCGGTTTCCCTGAATCCCTTCATAAATGTTACTTTGCTCACACTCCGACAGCACGTCAAGTATTAAAAACCATTTGTCTCCATTCACTCCTATCAAACACGCTCACGCATGCCCTCTGGAACTCCAAGCCCCTCGCACACAAAACCTCCTTTACCCCCTCCCTCCAACCTTTCCTAGGCCGACCCCTACCCCGCCTTCCTTCCGCTACAGACTGATACACTCTTGAAGTCATTCTGTTTTGCTCCATTCTCTCTACATGTCCGAACCATCTCAACAACCCTTCCTCAGCCCTCTGTTAGTTTAGTTTAATATCTTTATTATGCACCCCATACCCATCCTGTGGGCAGTAGTCAAAAGATTACAAAGGTACATAATGGGTCCAGGGACTGGACCCCAGAGTTATGATAGCTGAACAAGTTACAAAGGTAATGAACTCCAGATAGATCTGGTCACAATCATGGCAAGTTACAAAGGTAATGAATCAGCCTCATTCCTATACTTGGTTACAGTCATGAACAAATTACAAAGTAATGAGCCACTGATACATCCACACCTGGTCACAATTATAATGAGTTATAAATACAAATATTAAGTGGGTCATGCGCGCATACACATACACATGGACAGCAGTTTTGGCAATCCCGCACCTCCTCCTAACTTCCAAACTACGAATTCTCTGCATTATATTCACACCACACATTGCCCTATAAATATGTTAAGCTTTTTTTCATTTATCAGAAAATAGACACAGTATCTGGGTGTTAGTGAGATTTTCAGGTTCCTTCCTAAAGAATTGTATACCATAAAGATATTGCCAGGGTCAGGCTTTGAAATGAGCCTGTAAAATTAACATTAGCAATAGAAAAATATAAGTTGATTACAGTAATTACAAATAATTGATCAAGATTAGTATAATTGTGCATCGTGGAAAAGTGATTTAGGTGAAGCATTATTGTTGTTGTTACAGTTACAAAAATATGCCAAACTTATATGGATCAGTCAGTGCTGCATGATAAGCAGAGGCTTAGGTTTAGGGGTAGAGTTGTGGAAATGTGGTGTATAATCATGTAAGGAAAAAGGCATTGGTTGGTGCTGTACATCAACTTCAAGTTTAAGTGAAATATATGTTTCCCGGATGTAAAATTCAACTTTTATTATTATTTTTATTATCATTAGTATTATTATATTCATTGGGAAGTGCTAAACTCAATTGCAGTTTTTAATAAAAGAATTATAACAGATGAACTTTAATTCCTATCTCCCTTAGTTTGTGATGGATTTCAGACCTGAAAATGAGTCAACTCTTAAGCATTTTCAGGACCATCTGTGAAGAGTGTATGAACAGTCTCTTTATTGGGAAGGAAGACACAAGACTATCCCATTGAGTAACCAAATGAAAGAAATGTGACAGGAACTCTGTGTTTGCACTCATTATTATTTCTATAATATGTAATATAAAACTAGCAACACAATTCACTACAATAACTGTTACTTAAATTTGATGCTTCACAGCCCATTGATTTACTGTGAGTTTGTTTTGTAAATCCTGTACTGTATTTGTCTAGAATATTTTTATCTGATGGTGTATTGCTAAATATTAAAGTATATTTTTTACCTTTCGTGTTGTAGGGTTGATGACGTCGGCAGTCTCCAACGATGAGAACACAGCAATCATGATGGCGCTAGGCATCTTCTATCCACTACTGCTACTCTCAGGAATAATTTGGCCTGTGCAGGGTATCCCCATTGTTCTCAGGTTAGTGGTGTTGAAGTGCTTTAGCTATAATAGTGCACTTGATACTACATTTTTGCAGTCAACTTTTTTGTTTCCTGAGATGATGCCCAGCTACTAGGACCCTTCAGAGGGATGCCTTGATGCTAGTGAAAGACTGCATCAGAGGAATTAGAGCTATCCTTCCTTTTCTCAAAAATCAAACCTTATTACCAAACCTCTACCATTCCCCATATGCTGCATGACTCTTATATGTTTAGCACTTATTCATGGACTTTTTTTTTGTTTAACATGCTGGCTGTCTCCCAACGAGGCAGAATGACCCAAAAAAGAAAAAAACTAAAGCCTATCCTTTACATTTAGTAATTTATACAGGAGAAAAGGTTACCAGCCCCTTGCTTCTGGCATTTTAGTCACCTCTTACAACACGCATGCCTTATGGAGGAAGGATTCTTCTCCACTTCCCCATTGAGATCATGAACATGGTATTATTTATTAATTAGGAAATTATATTTGCTAGCATTTTTAGTATCATTATACAGTATTTGCAAGAAAGCACTAAACCTATATAGGTCATAGTACCAGACAGCAGGAAGAAAGCATGTGTGTGAATCTTTAGTAGCTTATCGGAAACATGGTTACTATATTAACAAGACTGTCAACAGTATACTACAAATTGTATCTAACAACTCTGTGCCTGCTACACACCTAGATTTCTGTTTTAGGTATCCTGTTAACAATGGTCTTGCCTCAGTATTTTATCTCCACTAGTATGTACAGTTTGCATGGAAAGTTGTGACATTGGCTGCAGGACAAACTTGTCATCATTGCAACATATGGCAACAGATGGTTGAAGTCTGGACTTTCACACACCAATTGCAAGTAGGGCCATGCAGCTTCAGGAGTGGGCTCATCCACCATTGGGTTGAACCCTGCACTATGTTCAGTGAAGCTCAGATGATGGTGTATGTGATGGATCATTATGTGAGAAGAAAACACTACAAAACACTGTCCTCCTCCGACATAATTATCCATTTAATACACCATCATCTAAGCTTCACCAAACATAGTGCAGAGTTCAACCCAAATGCAGATAAGCCCACTCTTGAAGCTGCATGGCCCCACTTACAAATGGTGTATGTGAGTTTTTCCCACAATTTCTAGAAAGTCTAGACTTCAACCATTTGTTACCATATGTTTCAGTGAATAAAAGTTTGTCCTGCAGCTGGCATCATAGTTTTCCACAGAGTGTAGTTTCATTTATACTATACCTACAGTATTTTCCTCTCTCATATCATTCTTCAGATTCTTAGAGTCATGGTAAAATGATCTCATCTCTTGTTCCATATCCCTTCTAACACTTGTCAAAACTTTGAGTATAAATGTAACTTTCCTCACTAACAGTGTAGAGACCTGACCTCGGGATGCATTATGTGGTTTTGTAATCTTTTTGCTACCACCCACTGGATTTGTATAGGGTGCATAGTAAAAATATAAAACATAAGTTCAGATCCTGGCCAAACACCAGCAATAACAGCATTTTTCACCCCCAGATATGTGTCATACATTCTGCCCCAGACATATGCGTGCGAGGCCATCCGAGCTATCCTCTACAAGGGGTGGGATATTACACATCCCACAGTCTATACTGGCTATATTATCACTGTCATCTGGCTCTTAATCCATCTGATCTTCACCCTCATCGCTATTAGGATCAGGAAGTAAACCGGGAAACTTCCTTGAAGCAACTGTAAATGCCAGAAGCAAAGCGAAGGAAAATTTTCATTGTAAAGCAAAGATGGACAAAGATCAAAGTAAGTTATATAGTGAATGTGAAATTTTATAAAAATGACAGTTATTATTAGTGATACCAAACATTGCTTCAGACATGTTGTGGTAACACTTTTTAGAGATAAAATATTTAAAAGAGCAAATTATTATTGTAATTTTAAAATTCATGGGAAAGGTCATACAATGCCTGGGGAATAGGAGTGGTGGGAAGAATTAACTTTATTTTTAAAACAACATTTGAATCCCTATGCCTAAAATTACCTTCATAACTTTCATATAGTATTGCCTCAATGAATTTTCATTATTTTTATAATGAAAACAAATGATAAATCTGTATTGATTGAAAAGGCATAGCATGAAAGGGATTGGAAGCTTAGGGTTACTGGGGTTGAGGGTTAGTACAGGTGCATCATTAAAATCATAGTCGGTGCAGTAGATTAGTTTCTGTTAGAAAGTCAAAGAGAAAATCTGTGAAGGTGGGATTTTCAATAAGGAAGGCAGCTAGTGAGCATTTCAAAGGGATGAAAATGTTAGAAGTGTAATATGTGATGTCTGATATAGGTCAGTTTGTTAATATATGGTGAACTGATGTTGCAACTTGGCAGTCCTTGCAGAGAGGTGCTAATCATCTCTCCATGAAGTGTCTGTGGGCAAGGTATGTGGGTTCAATTCATAATTGTGAAAGCATACTTTCCCATACCCTACAGCTATAGAAAGGTGGCCAGGAACTCAACTGCAGGTGAGCAGAAAACAGTTTGTTCTTTAATTCAGACCAATGTTAGTGCCAGTGTTGTCAAAGTCCAGAAAATGCCTGAAAATAGTCTGAAAAAAGGGACCTCTCTGTGGAAGATAGATAGGTCATGATTAAGAGACCAAGTGGTTGAGTCTATATGTTTGTTACCCTGAGTGTTAAATCTGCCTAGGGACCTAGTAATAACCTACTTTGTTTTTGCTAGAAATGTGATATAACACTTCTGTATATACAGAACGATGGGATGTGGGGAGTCTAATTTTTAGACAGCTCGTACATAACACCCTTTCGGAATCTGAAACTACAGCAGACAAGGAGGCAGACATAGTTGTAATGCATATGTCAGCAGCAAATATTAAATACAACTCTGCTGTAAAAATATTGGCCAGTGTTAGTAAATGTCCTTGGAATCTGGAAAAACTGCTGTGTACTCTACCTCCATAGGATGAGAATGTGATTGAAAATGTACAAGACAGAGGTAGTGTGAATTTAGTCGTGGGTATTTGTGAGCCTTCAGGCATGGGAGGGAAGGAGTAAACCTGAATCATCAGAACACCCAAAGAGGGAAGGTATGAGGTGAATGAAAAGGTGGGGTTGTATATTAAAAGATGAGTCCAGAGTTTGAATGTAGAGATTAAGGGCCATAATAGATGGAAATAACAATTTAATGAATCGAATGTTATTAACATCTGTGATTATTCTATATGTAAGAGGGTCAGAGGAGTAGAAAAACTAATGAAGGCAATGGGCACCATATCAGTCTTGCAAAGCCAGGATGTTTCAGTCTGGTGGACACATGGATGAGCCTGGAACCTGTTCTTAGCAAATACTGAACCTCTGAAGTGTCTAGGTTGGTAATCTAGTAGATGAAGAATTGAGACACTTATGCAACACATGGGAATCTTTATTGAAGAAACATTTCGCCACACAGTGGCTTCATCAGTCCAATACAAAGTAGAAATGGGTAAGGAGAGTAGAAGTTTGAGGTAATCAGTCCCTCAACCTGGAATCGATGTGTTCAGTCCATCACTCTTGTAGGAAGTGCAGCACTTCCTACAAGAGTGATGGACTGAACACATCGATTCCAGGTTGAGGGACTGATTACCTCAAACTTCTACTCTCCTTACCCATTTCTACTTTGTATTGGACTGATGAAGCCACTGTGTGGCAAAATGTTTCTTCAATAAAGATTCCCATGTGTTGCATAAGTGTCTCAATTCTTCAACTTATCGGTTTTCAAAACCATTCATCAAATCTAGTAGATGCCATGCTAGTATTCTTGAATTTGAGAAATCCAAGATAGCTGCCAAAGTGGTTACTGATCATCCATAAATACTAAAAAAAAACATATAGATGAACATGAATATAGAGTATTTAATAAAAAATATTGAAAACTTTTTGTACTTTTATGCTGATAGGGATGTTCGTAGGATGATTTTGTGTAAATTGGATATCCAAGACTGATGCCGTTGTTTCCAAGAAGTAACAGTTACACTCGGTAAGACGCTCTCCTTTCCACCAGTAGTGTCCTTTAAATTAATTAATGCAGGGGAAGGAAAGTGAATCAATTATCACTTATAGTTTTGTAAAGCATTCATTTATTTTGGGTTAAATTCAGAGAACATTAACTAAACATTTTACCATGCACCTACAGATACCACTCAAATGAATACTGCAATGTAATCAACAGTAATTGTTATTCATTTAAAAATGAGGCACCATTCAAGGAAGATTCTTGTTCACGGGTAAGGCGCTTTTGATCCAAGAAATTGGACCTGACCTTTCCTTCTTTAGATCCGACCTGATTGCCTCCCATTTCTACAGGTTGTGTGTTTAGCGCTTCCTACCTCTGTCCATGACCGTGATAATAATGTAAATAGTATTGCAGTACACATACTCCATCACATTGGAGGGAGGAAGTATGGAAAAAGTGAATGTTTTCAGATATTTGGGAGTTGACCTGTCAGCAGTTAGGTTTATGAAGGATGAGGTTAACCATAAAATTGATGAAGGAAAAAAGGCGAGTGGTGCATTGAGGTATCTGTGGAGACAAAGAACATTATCCATGGAGGCAAAGAAAGGAATGTACGAGAGTATAGTGGTACCAACACTTATATGGGTGTGAAGCATGGGTTGTAAATGCTGCAGCAAGGAGGCAGCTGGAGGCAGTGGAGATGTCATGTCTAAGAGCAGTGTGTGGTGTAAATATGCAGAGAATTCATAGTGTGGAAATTAGGAGGTGTGGAGTTATTAAAAGTATTAGCCAGAGGGCTGAAGAGGGGCTGTTGAGGTGGTTTGATCATTTAGAGAGAATGACTTGGAGAGCGTATAAAACTGTTGGGGAAGGAAGGTGGGGTAGTGGTCGTACCGAAAAGGTTGGAGGGAGGGGGGGTAAAGGAGGTTTTGTGGGCGAGGGGCTTGGACTTCCAGAAAGCGTGCGTGAGTATGTTAGATAGGAGTGAATGGAGACGAATGGTTTTTGGGACCTGACGAGCTGTTGGAGTGTGAGCAGGGTAATTTTTGTGAAGGGATTCAGGGAAACCGGTTAGCTGGACTCAAGTCCTGGAAATGGGAAGTACAATGCCTGCACTTTAAAGGAGGGGTTTGGGATATTGGCACTTTGGAGGGATGTCTAAGCTGTCGTATCTGAGCCCCTCTGCAAAGACAGTGATTATGTATGAGTACTAACCTATTTGTACTCACCTATTTGAGTGATGGTGAGTGTTGAATTATGATGAAAGTTTTTTCTTTCTTTTTGGGTCACCCTGCCTTGGTGGGAGACGTCCAACGTGTTAAAAAAAAAATGACAGGGAGCCATTATTAATCAGTGTAACTTTATAGGCATTATTTAAGAAATGTCATTTCAATTTGAACATGCATATTATTGAAAATGTGAGGTTCAAGGTGATAGTTTTTGGTTTGAAGAGGCATCAGGTTAGTTAAATCCTCCTGTTTTCTCTCTAGGTGACTGCATTACTGCCTCACAGTAAAAACTTCGTTTAGGGTGTTATAGAGTAATAATGAGGCTAGAGAGGAGTGATTTATGAATGTAACATGTTAGGGTTGTATTTCAGTGCTACAGAGCCTGGGTGGTTGAATCACACCAAGGCAGCTTTGATTATTTTTTAATCCCAGTACCATCCCCAAGTATGTGGTTTACTAGGGTAGGCTGCCTGAGTATGTAATAGCATTTGGAGAGTTGCATTTACAATGTGTTTCCAGCCATTATGTATTGGCATGGCCAGTTATTACTATTGTGTTACAGGAGGGCCCCACATATACAGCACCCTTTTAGCAGTGTTCCATGTTTTCATTGGCTTTCAACCGAGCCATTCTTCATTATATTCGGTGCTTTTACCACTTTTCCGCCATTTTCGTACAAAGAGTTGCATGAGGGAAGGGTGATCAGCACCATGTTTTAAGGTAAGTATTATATGTACTGTGTATTTATTTTACTTTTTTTTTTTATGCCTAGCTGTATTGAACACTTAATATACAATAGTGTAAACACTATCGGGCATTTTAGATGCATTCGATAATGAAAAAGATGCTCTTTTCCACTCACCGTCTAGTTGTGCTTACCATACGGGGTCAGAAACCTAAGAGCTGTACAGCTGAACCCTCCTGTATCTTGCCTGTAATTGTTATTGTTAAAGTTTATTTTTGATACCCAGGTTGTTTGCTTTTTACAAATTACTTTGAGCTACTAGTCAGCCACGGTTGTTTTACCTTGTGGTCTTAGGGGAGGGACCACAAAGGGTAATGCTCAGTTATTATGTTAATTACAGTACTCTTATTTACGTTGCTGTAATTATGTTTTGTTAATTTAATACCCTAACTCAGCAGCAAAGTTATCTTATGATAACAAGTAACACTTACTGAAGTATGTATCAGGAATGATTGATCAAGGTAAAAAGAATCTTGGTTAGTGTCATTTTTGGCAGAATTCTTTTAGTGGAAGTAGTTTCCTAGTGGTGTGATTGAGGGGTGTGCACTATGTCAGTGTCATCAATTGTCTGTTGCAGTTTTTTGGCAGTTTGACTGCATGCCACTTTGCTGCTTGACATATGGATGATTTATAATTATCTTACAGGATGCTGGTTCCATGGTGAAATTATAATAAAAGGGAATGGTATAATATATAGCAGACAGAACATGGGCTGGGCTCAGGCATTGGATGACTAACTGAAACTGATTCATGTTTCTGAGGAGTCCATGTCTGTGTATGGATCAGGAAAAATTATCACTGTTACAGGGAACCCAGGAGAATAGGGTAATGTTTCATACAGCAAAAAATGAGTGGTGCTTCCTGTACCACTCTTGCACACATTGCACATTGCAGTTATACTGTTCCTATGACTACCATACTTATTCCACAAATGATTAAATTATCTACACCTGTAAATAATGGCACTAAAGAATTTGGAAGGCAGTTTTTCTGTATGTACATTTTTTTTTTTTTATAACTATGAGATATTTGGGATTTAATGTACTATATTTGGTAACATGTTGATGTTAACAAAACTCCAGGTCTTGAGTCCTGGAAAAATTGTAAACCACTGTAGTATAACAGATGAGATATTTGGGATTTTATGTACTGCACTTCATCAGGTGTTGATGTTATTAACAAAGCAGGAACTATTTCAGGACAAAAAGTATATTGTATAAATTTTGTATTTATATATTTACATTTACATACAGCATGTGACAGTCTAGTGACACTTCTAATGCATTTACATAGTAAACTGTATGTACATGCTTAAGGTCTTAACTTTTGCAAAATAATACTTAAAAAAAAAAAAAAATGTACACTATTTACAAGCATGTCTTTAAATTGTTCATACAAAAGAATTACATTTATATTCATTAATGTGAGAATACAAAAATATAGTTCTATAAGAAAAGGGAACTAAATCTGGCTATTATATTGTAATCTCAAATCTCTGTATGGAAAATTTTAAGTTATAACCATTATGGTCTTTTTAAATACTGTAATTTGTATCATCTTTTCAGTGAACTAATTAAATGTAATATTTAAGAGTTATTACTGCAAGGCATAATAATAATTATCTAGATAAAAGTGAACATGATTAATTATGTTTCCCAGAATACACTTAGAGGAACATCCTTAACAGTGCAAGAGAATGACTCACGAAATCATGACAATTGCAAACAAACCACGGTACGGCGAGTCGTAAAACTCCAGGCCATTGCTTAAGAAAGTGGCTTACACACTGGACTGGAGTTTTACGACTCACCACGAGTTCGAGCCGCACCGTACCGTTTTTGGTTTTTTTTTTTCAGTGCAAGAGAATTTTGACTATGCAAGACTTTGTTTATAAGTGGTGCAGTTTTGCGACATGTTCAATTCTTGAGTGCTGTTACTTTTCATTTGTTGATATTCTCATATATAAAAATTAACTTCTCATGTACAGAACTAAATATAATTCCATAGAATGCAATAACAAAAGGGAAATTTTTACATACATATTTAAACCACCAGAAATTAAGATAGCATCCTCTTCAAGTATTCAAACTTACAATGTTTCATGATTAGTATGCACTTCATCATAGCAAATGTTTAAGAACTTCATCAGTGAATAACAATTCCAGCACTGCAGGATATAATTATAAATGCAATCATCTATAAACTGAATAATTATCAATCAAGTTTATTGTATGCTAAATATCTAACTACAATTCAATTTAAAAGATATCCTCACAAATAAAGATAGAGAATCATTCTACCATATTTACATTTCCTTATAATAAAATAATCTTTATATTACATTTGGAAACACTATGTATTTTAGGAATGAAAAAAAGTCTGCAGATATTTGTGTATTGTGGATGACTTGTAATTGTATTGTATTTTAGAGTTGTGTACATATATCTAAAAATGCTTAACCTCTCTTCACATGTTCACGCTGTATGCTGTATAGCCCTTGTGGCTTAGCGCTTCTTTTTTGATTATAATAATAATTCACATGTTCACACAACATTATATATACTGAAGAGGACAGTGAAACTCCCAATATTTGTACCAAATAACTGCAAGTTATAAAGAAGTGGAAGTACAAATGCAGCACTGTATAACCCTTGTGGGTTTAATGCTTAGTTATGATTATAATAATGGAAGTACATACATAAATCTACATGTATACACAACTGAATGTAGTGAATACAGTAGGACCTTTTATCAGTCTCTAACAGAAAATGCCCGACTAATGGAAAAATCACAGCTACCTACCCGTGAGCTATTACCAAAAAATACAGCTTATCAGAAGTTAGCAGACTTCCTACAGCCACTACAGTACTAGTGCTGCAGTAGCTCTATGCAGCCACCAGTTTAAGGAAGTGCCTGATGCTGACAAAGGGCTTTTAATGCAATTAATTGGAGCTTCCCTTCCACAGATCAAACCTGATTTCCCTCTCTCTCCCTCCATTCCCCAGACTATATACTGTATGACTAGTGCATTTTGCACTTCCCCATGAATATACTAATTTGGAATTATGCAATCTACTGAAAATGAAGAGAAACCAGGTAATGCTCTAGACTGGTGTTTTTCAAACTTATTTTCCATAACCCAGTGCAACAGTATCACACCCTCATGGCTTTATTGCTGTATTTGGTCTTAAAAAGCCCTCAAGGGAGGTTCACTGACGCTGGCAAGGGACTCTTGATCTTGGGAATTGGATCTGTGCTTCGGTTCCCTGAATTGAGCCTGGATACCTTCCACCCCCCCTCACATGCGCTGTATAATCCTGCGGATTTAGCGCTCCCCCATGATTATAATAATACTGGTCTTAAAAAATCTGCCTGTAGGACCTGACTTATTATTCAAGCCACACTGTATTAAAGGAGAATCATTCTATCAATTGAATGCCATATACAACCATATTTTGTTTACTAGTACTAATATACAACAGAGTTAAATACTGACAATTTTTTTTATCATAGTACACTTTGCAAATTTATATGTGCACTTTTTTTAACCTTGCAACCCAGTGAAAAACATCTCAACCTAGTAATGGGTTACAGACTGTACTTTGAACACTAATACTACTATTATTGACAACATTTAGGGACTTCTTTGCATTGAAAAAAGAAGACTGAATTAACCCAGGAAGGTTAACAAGGATAACCCCAGAAAACCAAATTGTGTGGCTTAGTTTTCTTTGGGATCTTTGGGTCCTTTTCATACTGTTACCATTTTATGCATATAGGTCTTCCCTATGGTGGGACCCACAACAATTGATTATATATTAGGCGTTTCTTTTTTGAGTCGCGCCTGCCTCGGTGGAAGATGGCTGAGGTGTTAAAAAAAAAAAAAATACAGTAAACATTTAATGCTAGGTGAACAAGGACAAGGTGTGAGGATACCTGCCCATACATCTTGCCTCACCAAGAGAGAGCCCACGTTCTTGCAGTTACAGCTATCATCAAAAGAATGAGCCTCCACCACAGTAGTAGGAGGGTAGTGTAGAAAACTCAAGGAATAGTAGGTGGATGATGACAGGGAAGGTAATAAAAGTAGGAGTTTCTAAAGAAAAATAAGTTTTTATGCACTGGGGAAAAGGAAGAGTCCAGATAACATCCCACAGTAATATGGAAATTTATAGTTCCTTTGTGAGATGTGCTAATGACTGACCATATAACATGCCTACCCACAATCATATGTAGTAAGCCTCACATTCCTGACAGGAATATGAGGTATGATCCCCTGCACAATTGAAGTAGGGAAAGGGGGAGATGTATAATCCTGATATGACTGGGTCAGTTTGGACCAAAGATTTTCAGGCAGGGCACTTAAGTCATTTAGCAGTACACAGCTGGGTGGCAAAACTGCCAGCACTCTTGTGGAATAGGCTGCACCTTAGTAATAGCTGTCCCATCAAATATACCATTAATTGGAGAAAGCATCAGTCACTGAAGTTTTGACACCACTACTTGCAATGCAAGTAGTGCTCTACTAAATATCACACACATTCCTCAAGTCTGCAAGGCCATTTGAAGAAGCACAACTATCTTGTGCCAGTCACTACCTGCCATTTGCATGGAGCATTGACTTGAGGCATCTTGTATGTGCACAAATATAAACTTGGTTGAAAAATTATGAAAAGTTTTCCTGTGACCAATGAAGTCATTCACATGATAGAATGTCTGTCATCAAACATTTCTGTAGCTGTTCTTGGCTTGAGTGCAGAAGTAATTATCCACAACTCAACTAATTCAAGAACTGGGCTGTGTAACCTATCCAGGTTTGGCACTTCTCTGAATACTATTTATTAATAGTAGTAATAATGAGAACATCAGGATGATGTGGGTCAGTCAGTCAATGGGACTCTTGCACCATGAAGTGGCTTGCAGGCCTGGTCACCCACCTTCAGAATGCAAGAATTGGTACACAAAATTAGATCCCATAACCAAGGGTCACCACCTACCAAGAGATGAGGGGACCGAATGTGGGTTGTGTGTGTAGGTTTTTGTATCTCCCAGGAAATTCTCTGCACTGGAGAGCCACATGATTTTAATGTCTGTCATTGCTTATGCAAAAAAGGCACCTCCTTCCCAAAATACTTTAGCCCAGATGACTGCCCCAACAGAAATCCTCTGTGGCACTAGATAAGTGAGCATTTGCCATCAATGAAAGCAAGAATGTCCCATCCACCATTCTTTCCCCAAGCATTTCTATTTCTATTAACCTGATGGTTAATAGAAGCTGTAGCATTAAGGGAGTAATTCTACAACACTAACCTCTGAGTTCTTCATATCGCCTCACTTCACACCTCCAATACTAAAGTTTCCGCTGCTCTTTTTACTCCCGAAGAAAATCCCATTTCTCCTTTTACCGTGCACAACTGAATAACTCACAAGTTCAGGGCTTTTTGTCATAATAGTAATCATCATAGGAAATCTGTCTTATAAACTGAAAAACTATATCTGGTGAATTTTAAGGGTAACTCTAACTCTAAGGTATTTTTGTTTGTTTACCATAGGACTGTACTGACTGGCTAAATCAGAAACTTAACTGAAATCCAAATAATCAAAGTCATTAACAATTTCAGCTATCTACATACACCTATATTAACACATTATGGAGAAATATTTATACATAAAGAGCCTAAAACAGTGATAAAATAATGTTATTTTGCAATATACATATGATGTTTTACTATGATCTTTCACCACAATCTTTCACCATTATTCTCCAGTTTATTTTTTTCCTATAAACAAAAGGAAGCAAATTAACTTGTACAATTTCTATGATTCATATAAAGTGCTTGCAGTCACATCACTTACATATACCTAAAGCATTCTCATTTAGACAAAGTCTCTCTTGTTTACAGTGAGTTCTTTCAAGGTACAGCAGTACAAAAACTATATAAAAGTATACAAAAATGTTTATAATGTAAAAAAAATAATAATATAAAATATAACCTTAATGCTGTACATTTTTTATTCTTAATGATCCTTGTATAAATTATAATCTTTAAACCTAATAAACTAACTTCAGTTTTTCACATACCAACCAAAAAAGCAACATTGTGAAAATATAATCTGATTCTTTTATATTTGCTTCTGTGAAGACAAAACATGGATCACAATAAAGCTAAACTAGTGTTGCCAAACAGAGATGTATATCTCCGAGTTTATTTCAGACCTATCCTAGGGATTAAAATATCCTCACTGCTAGTGTGTCTAGGTAGATTACATCCTTACTAACATTTCTAAAATTGGTAGGCCTTCTTATATATGTACCCCAAAAATTTTCATGCCAGCATTAAGGCTGGATGGGTATAATGGTAAGGTAAATACAAATTTACAAAATAAATTAGACCGTTACTTGCCATGCTGTCTTTTTCCTTTTTAGATAATACTCGGTATGAAATTAAGACACATGTGCAACATCTGGGTATCTTTATTGTAGACGTTTCGCCATCCAGTGGCTTTATCAATACAAATTCTAGGACATAACTTGAAGACAGTAGAACTATGTACAGAAGATGAGGTAATCAGTCCCTCAACCTAGGAGTAGGTGTGAAGAGCACCATAGTCGTGGAGACTATGCGAAGAGCACCATAGTCGTGGAGACTATGGTGCTCTTTGCACCTATTCCTAGGTTGAGGGACTGATTACCTCATCTTCTGTACATAGTTCTACTGTCTTCAAGTTATGTCCTAGAATTTGTATTGATAAAGCCACTGGATGGCGAAACGTCTACAATAAAGATACCCAGATGTTGCACATGTGTCTTAATTTCATCTTGTCGGTATTATATACCATTCTTACACAATACTCGGTATACTGGCACAACACTATTCAAAATTAAAAATAATTTCTATAAATAATCTGGAGTAATAGATCTGACATACCTAAGTACATATGCTTAAGTAGGAAATATAGTAAGAATCCTGAACAGTCAAAATCCAAATACAGTGACATTTGGATCGAGGAAAAGGTCTATTCTTCTTGTTATTTTATAAATATTACTAAACAATTACGTACCTTAGTGCAATCTAACCCAAAGAAAGCAGTAAGTACCCTTATATTCTTGAAACTTCACCTGAAAATGAAAAATCTGGCATAAGGTATATTATATACCTACGGAATTTAGTTTTATACAGACAAATGATCAACTGTCTCTTCCAAGGTTCTATCTTATAAAAATTATGGAATCTAAAAATTTGTTTAAAACCTATCCAAACAAGAGTGTGATCTGAAAGTTCCATGATTAAATATAGTGGAACCTTGGTACTTGAACAATTCAATATTCGAACGCTTTGTTTGGTAAACAAATCGCTCAGTAGTTGACCAAACAAACATGACCTGCCAGAACTTCGCTGTAAACTATTTTGTCTCTTCAATTTTTTTTTTTTTTTATATTATTTGTATAAATAAGTCACAATGGGGCCAAAAAGAAAATTGGGTGGGAAAACTTCATTCTGCACTCGAACAACCTTCTGGAACCAATTAAGTTCGAGTGCCAAGGTTCCACTGTATACTCTCACTGTGTCAACAATGTCTACTGGAAAAGCATAAGTCATTATTATTATTATTAGTTGCATGCTTATGTGTCTTGGGATGGGGCACCAACATGCTGTTAGCTAAGCAAGTTGAAGTTTAATACTGCAACTTACTAAGCTAACAGAAAGTTGAGGCCCAGTCTCTGCCCTCGTGTGCCTCTACTCTTGACTACTGTTCACAGGATAGGTAGGGTGATGCATGAAACTTCAACTAACAAAACTACAAGTTTCTTGACTTGGTCCCTCAAATGGATATTACATCATCATTTTCCAGTGCTGTACAGTATAATAGACATGAGAATGCAGCCAATCCTGATGCAGTGTGGGGTTCAAGTCAGGCATCATTTATAATATGAAGAGATTCAAGAAAATCAGTTTACAGTACAGAAGCTGGATTTGAGTATTGTGTCTGCCAGTGTTTTTGAAATTTTGCAGCTTCCAATATTATGTTCCAATTATTATAATCAAGGATGAAGCACTAAACCCTTAGGATTATACAGTGCATGTGGGGGGGGGGGGGGATGTGGAAGGTATTCAGGGAAATGGAGCACAGATCCAATTCCCAAGATCAAGAGCCCCTCACCAGCATCAAGGAACCTTCCTTGAAGAGCTTATGTTCCAAGATGTTAGTGACAGTAATTAGTGAGGCTTCTTGGCATCTAATGTTGTGTTCACTGAAGACTATGGTAATTCTTATCATATGTGATCATTCTCTGTGATGAAGTGGAAGTGTTTACCATAAGTAATGTGGAAAATCATAAATCTTGCATGATTCTTACACACAGCTTCCATAATTAGAACTGCTTTATATTAAAAACTTCCCCATCTGGAATAAAATTCAGTCTTGAAACACACTTACCTATTGTGTTACCATCGGTAAGAAAAACCAGCATTTGTCTAGAACCCACACGGCGGATGGAGGGAAGCCGATCCCGCTCTGACACTCCACTTCGGTTCTCACTAAATCCCCTGACTGCTCCTTCTAGATCGTTATCATCACTAAGGTGATGAGCATCCACAGGAAATTCTTCTTCTGATGACTCAACATCAAAAGTAAGGTCCTCAGGAAGCTCATCAGAGAGTGAACGCCGAAGGGAGTGTCTAGATGTATTGGAGTGATATGAGGAATGTCGGCTCTGTGGTGTTTCCGGAGGAAGGGTCACTGTCCGGAAACTCACCTCCTGATCACCTGTGTTATAAAAAAAGTACTTTACAACTGTATTCTTGAAATAATAATTTTAAAAGCTGATTCAGCAGCACAGACATGAATAGCATATACTACATAACTTTAATAAAATTTTTAAGACCTTATTCTTTTAAGTACTGTGACACTGTACATTGTACTTCATTATCCTAAAAAGAATATAGTTTTTCCCTATTTATCAACTTAATCTAAAATTAATGTTAAATACATTATTATTCTTATATTACAAAAAACTTATTCTTGAGATGCGAGTGAAATTGTTTATAACTTTTTCACTGTCAAAAAATGTCAAATATTTATTCCTGAGCCAACCAGGTGCTAACACATTACCATACTTACAAGCATCACATATAAATTCCTATTTTCAAGAGGAGTTTTATCTTGATAACATACCAAAAAATTTAAGATAAATATTTTGCAAACTTTAATATCCTCCATACATACAAACATTCACTATATACAATGTCAGGTCAGTATGTATAACTTTCCTTGGCTAAATTTCCTTCTTCATGTCACCCTATCTGAATGCTTAGTTCTTAAGTAGTCTTGAAGCATTAGAATTAGTCTGCCTGAAATGCACCGAATACTAGTGGCTGTCTTTTTGTGCCTAACAATATTTTATTATATGTAACTTGTATACTGAAGAAAAGAAATAAATTATTTTTACTTGTATTAACAAGGTACTACATGACTCCCAGTGCTTTCCCCTAATTATAACATATTTAAGTTGCCATACCATGGAAGGAAAGTGTCAGTGTTCAAAAAACACAATAATGTCTTGAAGCAACTAAGAGTGCATTGAAATGTATATTGTGCAGTACGGTTATTATTATTTTTTATTATCACACTGGCCGATTCCCACCAAGGCAGGGTGGCCCGAAAAAGAAAAACTTTCACCATCATTCACTCCATCACTGTCTTGCCAGAAGGGTGCTTTACACTACAGTTTTTAAACTGCAACATTAACATTATACAACATTAAATAAGTTAAGACATTTGGGTATTGAGGCTGAGGGAGTACCCCCTGAAATTTCAATTCTTATACAAATATTTTTGTAATTACAAAAGTATCCAGATAGTATAGTACATTCTTATTGTATTTATTTAAGAGTATAAGAACTGTTTTACTCTAAATAACAAAGGAATTCAGCATCCATTCTGCAAATGAAACACACTTATTCAAAGGGGCTCATATGCCACCCACTGCAAGCAAATATATACATAACTGCAACGGAAGCATTCCTATTAAAAAAAATTCAAGAAAAGCCAGCTACTATACTATACTTTATATACTGCATTTTAACTTTTATGTTAAGTATTGCAAAGGCCACCTTAAAAGTTTATGCGACTCGAGGTCCATGTCCGGGATCATACACAGTGAAGAAAAGTTGTAGAACAAACTTTTATTGGGACAATGCATTGCTCTGTGATAAAGCTTTACGCAGTATAAAACGTTGCTCTAATATAATGAAATTTGTCTTTTCTTTACTACTGTCAGTAGTATGGCACTTGGATTATACACAGGGATATTGGTGAGGTATCTGAAAATACTGTACCAATCTCCCTGACTTTTGTATAAACTTGCCTTGTGCAGATTTGCTTATAAACAGATGACTGATGTATAGCCAATATTGTCTTATACATGAATTAAAAATTATTTTTTTATAATGTTATGTGACAAAATACATTATACAGTACATTTATAAGGTAAATAATTTAATACTGTATTGCTGTGTCTGAGGAGACAGTCAGGAAGACATCTCCCCAATAGCTGTACTAGGCAGAATTCTTCAAGAGGTGTGTCATAATAGTGAGGGGCTCTTGATCCAAGGAATTACAGCTACCCTCTCCTTCCTCAGACAAAACCTAATTATCTCCCATTCCCCAGGTAATGTATGATCCCTACAGGTTTAGCAATTCTCCATAATTATAATTTTATTTAATATTTTAATCTGAGAAAAGCAGTAGATGAATAGGGGACACAGAGAGCCTGTAGAATGGAAGATATTTAGGTTTGATCCATGGAAGGGAAGAATAAGTCCAGTAAATGGATCAAGAGCTCCCCTCACTAGCCTCAAGGTACCCTGAAAAGTTTTCGATCATAATAATAATTATGACAATTGCTAAGTAACACAGCTACAGTACTCTGCATAGTTTTGCTTTCAGTAATTTTATCATTATGTATTCCTCACCCAGAGCCAGTTTGGTTGGTTGGTTTATAATGTTTAAAGTTTATTGACTACACAAAGGTATTAAAGCTGCATGTCATCTGTAGTCCATCAGTCAAGAATAATCCCTAAAATAGGGATCAAACTTTTAGGTAATATACACAAAGAACTACAAACCTGTCAGTGTTTAAGTCCATCACTCAACAATCAGGGAGACCAGTCTTACAGGAGGTAGCAGAATTACATGTACCATGCAAAATAAATTTCATACCAAAATTTTGCTTTTTTAAAATCAACATGTGAATTTTATTGACAATATATTCATGCTACCTACACAACCGTGCGTTGCCATCAGTGCTGGTTATTTCCGGGCCCCTGGAGGAACCAGTGACCCAAGAGTGACACCTCGAGCTATTGCTAGAGGATGTGGCTGAGGAGGCCCAAGAACTTTACCCACAATTGGGCCATTGGGATGATAGAGGCGTAAAGTGTTGCCGACCACTGCGTGAGGAGCCAATCAGGAGAAGACGCACCAAGAAGTGTTGCAGTCACAACAGAAGTAGCCACGTAGCAGTTCATGTGGAGAGGTGCCCAACAGGTTGTACCAGAAATTCCAAAAGGTAATACCAGTAGGAGCCAGAGGTAAAAGATCACATCAACAGGATATGAAAATGTAGGGAAGAGAGAATGAAACATGCAAAATAGGATTAATGTAGTATAAAATAGAATAACAGCAAAAAATAGGAGAAATAAAGTAATGAATATCAATATAAGATTTTAAGTATATATTATTGCAACAATGTTGAGCATACATTATAAAAAATAAGAATAAATAATACATTCATATATAATAAGAAACTAGTATTAAAGACTTGGACCCAATAACACTGTTTTATATCACTTGTTAGATGAGATAGAAGTACTGGAGAGAGAAAATTTGATGACATACATGAGGATGAAAAGGGAGGCATGTATTTCACTCATGGTGTAGGAAGAATAAAAATCTAGTTGAGGGTAAGAGTCAGAGGTGAGTGTGAAGGAAATGAACAAGTCAATGAGTAGGTTGAAAGACATTAAAGCAGCAGACATGCATGAGACCAGAAATAACCCTAGAAGCATGTGTTGATACATTCTGGGAATGATGGGTGCCTTTGTTTAATAAATGTATTAAAGAAGGAAAGCTACCTAAAGATTAGCAAAGACTCCATGTATAGTTCCTTTGTATAAGGGAAAAGGGAACACTCAGGATATTGCTAGGGAGTATTTCATTATTTCTCTTAATGGGGTTTAAAACCTAGTAGCTCTTGTAGGCAAGCAAAATACTTAGTCACTAAATAGGTCACCATCAGGAGACACTCCCATTTACTGATTATAAAACACTACCACCACATAACAGCAATGCCTTGCATGTTACTGTATCTCTCTCTGTACAACTGAAAATCACTGTACTACAGTATTTACTTTCAAGATGAACTATTAATGTAAATTCCAATGAATGGTTCAGTAATGATTGTGAATACGTATACTGTATAGCTGTAATGCTAAGTAACCAAAGCTAGTTTATCAGAGAGGAATCTTACACTACAGTACATGATCCATTAATAATTATAAAAATGTTTATGTAATGCTATGCAAAACTAAGAGCATCAAATAATAATCTAATTAGTATACCATAACCTCCACCTCATGAGATGTACTAGTGCAGAATCAGTAAGCAAACTGCTATATTAAAAATTTCTTATGATTATGAAATTAAAACATACATAAGTTACCATGATAAAAGATCCCCTAATATAAAAGATAGTTATAAAAGTAATACAGTATAAAATTTACCAAGAATATTTTATTAAAAATTATAAAATAAGAGGTTGACTTACCCACAAACTGTCTGCCAGGCATTCCTGCACTTGAATCCGTTCCTGGAGTCTTTGGTATACTTTCTTATGATTATGGAATTAAAACATACACAAGTTACCATGATGCAAGATTCCCTAGTACAAAAGATAAATGTATAAAAGTAATATAACATATAATTTACCAAGAATATTTTATTAAAAACTGTAAAATATGAAGTTGACTTACCCACAAACTGTCTGCCAGGCATTCCTGCACTTGTGTCCATTCCTGGAGTCTTTGGTATATTTTCTGCCGTCTTTTGTGTGTGAGCATTGAGAGAAGCATTGTACAGTGATGTTGCAGCTGTGTAGTGAGATCTCATTTCCAAATCCTTCACATCCCTGCTTAACTGACTATACAGATACATCTTTCGAGCATACAGGAGCAGCATCACAGATGTAGCAGACACAAGATTTCCAATGACAATAGATGGGTCCCTAAAGTGAATAGGTGCCTGTGTTGCAACTACTGTCCATACACACCAAGTAATGCTTGTGAAAAGGGAAGCCAACAGTATCCAGCGTGTCTCTCTACAGGTTTCGTCTGCATGCCACGTTTCAAAGCAGAAAAGAATAGTGGCTGCAATAAGAACCATCACATACACCAGAGAAATCACAAGCTCAACCTCAAACTGATCAGTTGGTGTGCATCGCCATGTTGCACCTGTCAGGTCAATACCAGGAGGGTAGAGGATTAGCCATGCAGCACCAAGCGTGACTTGCACTAAAGCTAGGGCCAAGGATATCAGTAAAAGCCCACCAGGCTTGGCCAAGACATCTGGGTCACCACTAATCCGGCTACAAGTCATGATTCTCCAAGTATGTATGACTTTGACTAACATGGCAGCAAAGACAGTGGCATATGCCACACCCATAAGAAACCTTCTGACAGCACATGTGCCAACAGTTGGCTGGAAGAGGAAAGCAAAATTGACTGCATATAGCATTAGGCAGCCAATAAGTATCATGTAGCCCAACACTGATGTGCCAGTTGCTGTGGGGAAAGACATCATGAAATACACCATTGTTATCAAGATAACTATTATTCCAAGGAGACTGATTGTTCCTGTAGTAATACCATAGACATTGAAGAAGTTGGCATCTATAGGAAGAGGTTTTGGGAGAGCCATAGCTGCATATACAGTTGACTGTGAGGAACATACTTCAAGGCAAATTCCCTCTCTGCATAAGGAATCTGGTGCATAAGTTCCAATTTTAAATTCTATACTTGGCTTTTCTAAGTGCAATTTACTATTCTCCCACTTTCCAACACTTAAATATCCATAATCTCTGCCTAATTTTCTGTAGTTCCAAATATGATATCCATATGCATCAGCTTGGCCACGGGAATTTGTTTCACTTGTATTATTTAATGTTAGTTCACTTTGTTGCAGAATTTCTAACAAAAGTTCAGCTTGCACAATATTGCAATCATCAATTGTCTCAGCTTCTGCACACTGTTTAGTGATATAAGATTCTAATCCATGTGCTATAGCATTAATACTTAAGATTGTATGGAAGACATAAGGATCTTGAACAATATCATCTGCGCGAACGTGCTCCGTTCCTAAGCATTCTGATATATACTGTCTCTCAACTCTCTCACTAGATGATAATCTACATTCAAACTTGTTCTGAAAATATTCTTCAAACCATTCATCTGGGAATGGTTCATGTTTCTGGAGAGTCAAATTTGAAACATAGTATCTAAAATCTGGAAGATCATAAGTTTCCATCGTAAAGGTTAATGCCCCAGCTGAGATCCTGTCTAAATCTTTTGTTACACTTGGTTTGTTGCCCCAGGCACTTCCAGCAATAAAGGTAAACCTTTCATCTTCATCAAGCTTTTGAGCTACTTTCAAAATTGTCCTTATATTATCTGCAGCATCCATTAAAAGTATGATTATTCTGGGCTTCCATGACACAGCCAATGTTTCAATCAGCTCTTGGGCATATTCTTCCGACACACGCTTTGGAACGCCGAGAGAATCTCCGAGGCAAACATCTTCTTTCAAAGCAAATTCTCTAAAGGTTTCCATAAGGAATTTACCTGTGTCATCATTGTCATAAACAACACTGACAAATTTCCAGTTGTATGACTTTACGATACTCAAGAATGTTCGTAGTTCAGCTGTCCTGGATGGAACACTTGTGAGAATTGTGTGGTCTGTACGATCTGATAGCTTCTGCCCACCAACTGGAGAGCTAAAGTGAGGAATGTAGTTTGAAGAGAGAATATTTGAGACTGCTTCTGCAGCATCATCATCAAATGTAATAGATGCTACAATCCTATTGGGACCCAAAACAATGTTGCCATCACTCTCTGAAGCTTCTCCAGAGAAAAAGCTGAAGAATCTTTCTCTGGCTCTCTCTATTCTATCACAGTAATCAAACAAGATGGCTCCCAGACCAACTCCTACATCATTGCTATTAATCTTGCTTAATGCATAAGCAATTGCAGCAACATTTTGGAAGATTCCTTCACTGAAGAATCCCCCACATGAAAAGAAGGTGTGGCCCTTGTGATGATATGGAACTAGACCACTAATGCCAAACCGCTGCTTGGGGAACATCTGAAAACATACACACATTAAAATATACATGCTTAGAATGAATATACGTGTATATGATAAAAATGTACTAAAATTATGAAATAAAAATACAGTAAACCCTCCATATGACCGGCCTCTATATAATAGACTTCGGAATTAAGGATCAAAATCCACTGGGTCAATCAATTTGGAAACAATGGCCAAAGTACACTCATTATAGAATTGTCCATTATTGTGAAAAATCACAAAAAAAATCTCTTTACTATCAACCACAACTTAGGGTATTTATAGTGCTGTCACTACTTACGTACCATAACTTCTTGATTTAGTGGACTAATAATAGGGAGCAGGGTGAAAGTAATGTCAACTGTGGTGGACAGGCAGTATTTTGTAGTGACTACAACAATAACTGACGATTCTGTGATCAACAAACTTTGTCAGTTGTTTCTGAATCTAACGACCAGTGGATTTAGTCTCGTATTTCCAACATACATTAAATTCAGGTCTATTAAATCGAGGGTTTACTGTACATGCTGCATCAAGGTCTAATAAATCGAGGGTTTATTATATGTGCTGCATCAAGGTCTGATAAATCGTACGTTTACTGTACATGCTGCATCAAGGTCTAATAAATCATGGGTTTACTGTACATGTTGCATCAAGGTCTAATAAATCATGGGTTTATTGTACATGCTGCATCAAGGTCTAATAAATCAAGGGTTTATATGCTGCATCAAGGTCTAATAAATCATGGGTTTACTGTACATGCTGCATCAAGGTCTAATAAATCATGAGTTTACTATATATGCTGCATCAGAGTCTATTAAATCAAGAATTTACTGTACATGCTGCATCAAGGTCTAATAATCGAGAGTTTACTGTATATGCTGCATCAAGATCTAATAAATCAAGGGCTTACCATATATGCTGCATCAATTCAACTTTCTATCTCACTGCTGGACAGTCTGACTATTACTCATGATTCATATATTACTTGATCACGAATTTAACCCTTCCATTAATCTATATTCATTACTTTGTAATGATATACAAAAATATTACAAATGTTCATGCAGATTCAGACCTAATTGTCAAGTATTAGAGGGCTATCTTCACATACAGACATGCAAAGTGCACCTGGATAGTACTTATGTACACTGATGTACAGTGCTTTGCTTTGTGGCGTTTCATTAATGCGGTGATTTTCAATTATAACCATTCTTCATTTATTCAGACTTCCTACAAAAAAAATTGTATTCACCAATCACTATAAGATAAAGACAAAAATATTTTAAGGTAAGTAATGTGTATACTGTACACATTACTTGCCCATTTAATATATGATAGTGTAAACATGTTACCAGTCTTATATGCATTTGAAAGAAAAAAAAAAAGAAGGGAAGAGGCCATGTTTCACTTTCAAGTAGTAGCCTGAAACCTAACCTGCTATATAAACTGGGCCCTCTTGTACTGTAAATACTCAATTGGGGTACACTAATGTTTGGTGCAATCAACATGAAATAAAATACTATTGCAATTTTACATGCATGCCAGTGTTTTTTTCTAGCTGGGCCATATACAGTATGCAGAACACTTAAAATGCATTAAATTGAAAAAAAAATCATTATACAAGCTCAATTTCTTTACCTGTAAATAGTGTGACTTTTTCCTGATTGGTTTAGATACAACAGCAACATCCCCACAAGCCTGAAAGTCAATGCACTGTGACTTAATCTCTGTCATGGCTCTCTCTTTTCCCTCTGCATCATATGTAATGACCAGTGATCCATTAAGGGCCAGTCCATCCTCCTCATTGTAGGTGCCCACATGCACGAGGCCAGCACCTTGCCGAGCACTAACATGACGAAAGTTTAAGACCTGCACAGGCATGAAAAATTTAACTTTTAAAGGAAATGAGCTAATAACAACCATACTGAAATTCCTAAGTCTTACTTCATTTAGTAAAGACTGTTCCATAATGGCAGGACCCAAATTGTATCAGTTTACTATGTCAGAATAAACTGTAAACATTAACAGTACTATAAGTACAATACAGCATTGAGTTGAGAACCTATTTTATAGACTATTTTACAAAAAAATCTTTCTCAAGCCCACAAAATACACAAGAGCACATATATCCTGCCAAGCAGGAATTGAACAAGGGTGAGGGGGTAAACATATTTTGTCTGCAAAACCACTAAATCCAATGGCAACTCAGTTGACTGAAAACAGAACAGTTATGACACTACCACAAGGGTTTGGAGGATACCCTGTGAAGAATTTGACTCTGTTTACATGGTGAAGACTTCCAGAAACCCAGACAAGAGTAAAAGAACATAGGTATGCTTGGAGAACCAGCAATACCAACACTGCAATGCTTGTATATCATGCTACTTTATCTATAGTGATTTATTACCAGCCATTCTGGAAAAAAATCCTGACTGCCCATTGTAAATAATAATACTGTACTTCTTCTTTCAACAAACCAGCTGTATCCCACTGAGGCAGGGTGGCCCAAAAGAAAAAGCAAAAGTTTTTCCATTTAAATTTAGTAATACACACAGGAGAAGAGGTTACTAGCCCCATGGTCCCAGCATTTTAATCACCTCTTATGACACACATGGCTTATGGAGGAAGAATTCTCTTCCACTTTCCCATGGAAATAAGCAGAAATAAACAAGAACAAGAACTAGTAAGAAAATAGAAAAAAAAAAAACAGAGGAATATGTATATATATGCTTGTACATTACATGTATGTGCAGTGTGACCTAAGTGTAAGCAGAAGTAGCAAGATGTGCCTGAAACCTTGCATGTTTATGAGACAGAAAAAAAGACACCAGCAATCCTACCACCATATAAAACATGTACAGGCTTCTGTTTTACACTCACTTGGCAGGATGGTAGTACCTCCCTGGGCGGCTGCTGTCTACCAACCTACTACCTAGTGTAAATAATCCATTACCATTTAATTTTTTTCTGTGTGTGTGTAGCCTAATTCTTGTCTGCATAAACAACTCATTATGGCTGTAACCAGATATAAACATGTAAGTTGTTCATTACCACTGTAACTTGTTCAGCTATCAAAACTTTGTGACCCAGTTCCTTGATCCAATATATGCTTCTGTAATCTTTTGACTACCACCCACAGGATGGGCCTGGTGTGCACAATAAAGATATCAGATTAACTTGTGTATCATACCATGAACCACATTCTTTCACCATAGACTGGATCAAAGAAGTATAATTAAAAAACAAATAAAACCAGATGTATGTACCTGGAAGCAACAATCATGCTAAAATTTGAAGTTACAGAAAAACAACAAAGGATTTTACCTTAACTTATCATCCATAAATTTACAAACTAATTAACATTATATCTGATAAAATATATACAGTATAATATATACTGTAATACATAAAAAATCCTTGCTTATTAGGGTTGCATTATACAAAAACCTGTTTATGTCAAAATATATTATTTGTATAGTTTAGGCTAGGATTACCTGTACTTGTTATCCAATCTACTGGCAATCAAAGAGCTCAAAATTCAGAATAAATCTTCACTTACACTTGAGTTGACTTGAAATAAAATCCATTTCTAATCATTTTCTGATAAAAGAAAAAGAAAAGAAAAATTTAAGTTCATTGACAACCATCATATGTCAACCTATTTTCTACAACAAAGCAGTTATAACAAACCTGGAGTGTGGCAGCACGGTTATGGCCATCAACAGTAAAGGCAACGCGGTGCCCATCCACTCCACGTATGTTGGCAGAGCGAGTGTATTGGAACATCTTGTCTCTGTAGTGGAAATCTCTTGTTATCTCATCACAAGAACCACTTGACACACCTGTAGAGGAAGAACATACAACTGTATAGTAGGAAATAAACAAAAATGAGAGAATATGAATGTTTTAATTTACTCCATGATGTAATAACCATTGGGTATATTATACTGTACTAAAATATTTGTATATTCACCTATTTGTGGTTGCAGGGGTTGATTCTCAGATCCTGGCCCTGTTTCCTTACTTGCCACTTCAGATTCACTCCCTCTTTGCCTCATGAGCCCTATCATACCTGCTCTTAAACACTATGCAAGGAGAATCCCTCCACTACTTCCTCACTGAGACTAAAGAAATCCTGTACATGTATTTCCTAACATTCCTATGGTTCATCTGTGCCTTTAACTTCCAATGGTGTCCCCGAGTTCTCATTTCTTGCATCCCTGTATTCTGTATGTTGTTATCATGTACTAGTCAGGAAATCTGTGGCTTAGCAAGGCCTCCCAAGCTAGGGATACACCTGACATTGTGTCAAAGTTTTATTTCAAATGATAAACATAAATTCAAATTCAAATTCAAAGTTTATTCTCTATAAGGATTACAATGCTGAGTTTACAGAATTTGGTTAATGTACCTGTTCTATCTCATCTACTCTATGCCGAATGAGATAGAACATTTGGCCCACACAACCAACTGATGCCTTTGTTTCAAAAGTGCTGTCTGAATAGCCAGAAAGCCAAGAGTCCACATATTCAGTGGATGGAGAGCTAGTTATAAGTGGGCCATGGGTGCAGTGAACAACTTATGAGAAAAATTAGGCTATGTTCCATGCCACCTCCAAAAAAAGCCAAACACCTCTTCTTTTAAACACACAATTCACCTAATATAATAAACTAAGCATTGTAAAATGATTTTAAAAGGCAGGTAGATGCTGTGAGAAAATGGTATATGTCTCCACTGATGAAGAGCGGTGTCCCCTCCAGAAAATACTGGGTTGGTGTGTCTTTTCAACGGGCAATCCTCGTCGAAACACCGTGATTACAGCATGATATTATTGTATAACTGGAACAATACACAAACAACTCACTCATAGGAGACTTGAAATGTATAATGATGTTTTGGTCCAATTAGTAGTGACTAGTTAATGGTCCGAGTTGGACCTAAACGTTGCCATAAATTTTAGTTTCCTATGTGTGGGTTGTGTATCTAGCATAACATAATAAAGTCAATGTGAATACACTTACTCTAATTTCTAGTTGCTGCTTAAGTGGCTTAATGTCAGTGGAGAGGCTTGGTGTGGCCCTACTGGGTCACAGAGGAGGTGGCTGGGGTTCAGGACTGAGATCAACACAGGGATGCTACTTACAGGAGCCCTCAAATATTCTGTAATGTGTCCCCGCTGTGTAATGCCCAGTAATACTTTATATGGTGAACTTCAGCATCTGCTTAAGAGCAGTGCTTCTAGATGTGTCAGGGTCCTCTTCAATCAAACCGTCCACAAATTTTCCGGCAACGTGGAACTACTCACATAACTGTTGTAGTGTTAACTTTCTCTGCAGGCCCTCTTTCCTCATCCTCTTCTACTATCTGAGTCCCTTCTGTCTGGGAACTGAGCTCTGCCAGCACTTCCTCTGGGCTTCTTTTTTTTTCCCTCGCCATCTTCTAAGAGTTCATCGACATCTTCTGGCTGTCTTCAAGGCCCTCACCTGGGCAACTCCTTGCCAGCTGAATAATTTCCTGGACTTCACTCTCAACCTGTGAAATTATTCACCACACTAAGCTACAATTTTCCCCAGCCTGCATTTATTGTTGATTTGGATACATTATTCTATACAGCTTTGATGTGGGGTAATGCAATGTTGAATTTATGCCAGAACTTTGGCACTCCAAGTTCTGAATCATTGTTCATTTCTACAAGGAGTTTCTGCACCATTCCATGTGTAGATATATTTAACCCTTTCAGGGTCGACAGGCCCTCTCAGAGACTTGTTCTCAGGGTCGCCCAAATTTCCCCCCCAAAAAAAAATTATTTTTTCTTATGGAAAGATAGAGAATCTTTTCCCGATCATAATGACACCAAAAGTAAGAAATTTGATGGAAAACTTACAGAATTATGCTCTCGCGAAGTTAGCGGTCTCGATGATGTTTACGCATCGGCGATTTTGCCCACTTTGAGCCCTATTTTCGGCCAATTCCAGTGTACTTGTCGACAAAAATCATAACTATTTCGCTAGAACTCCATTTTTTCTTTTGAATGAGTACAAGAAACCACCCATTTACCAATATCAACTATCCAATACAGTGGTCAGATTTTAGCAATTTTGCCAATTTCACACAAATTTCAAAAGATGCCAATTTCCGAATAGGGTCCAGAATAAACAAGAAAGACATCCCTGGCACTAAAATAACATTTCCTCTGTTCATTAGTCACATCCCCACGCCCCTCTTACATTCTTTTGCTTTCCACTTTGAATTTTTATTCTCACAAAAAAATAGAAGATTTACTGTTATGCAGACTACTGCATTGGTGTAGAAATGGTATAAATAATATCAGCGCACTTGTGAAAGAATATTAGACTCACCAGTTGACATGTATTGGATGCATAGCATGATTTGTTTACTTTTGAACTTTGGTAAAAATCGAACATTTCTGCTACTTTGAGCTCAATTTCAAGGTATTTTTCTTTGTAAAACCAGTCAAAATCATCTCAATTTCTGTAATATGTCTTCCATTCTATAAAATGAGACCAGGAAAACTAGAATACAACAATAAATACCATACGAAAATACAGTGCAAAGTCGCTGTTTTAATCCAAAAACACGGTCAAAGTTTTTTTTTTCTCATTACGCACTGTGTGCTGCAGGATTTTTTTTATACCGCGCACACTGACCACATAGACCCATTCTTTCATATGTAGGCCTACCAGCTTTCTCTCACTAGATTTGAGGGAGCTAGAATTTAGGTGTACTAGTACGTCAAAAACCCTGGCGCATAAGCCGTACTAGTACGGCCGAAACCCTGAAAGGGTTAAATGGCTTAATTACACTGTGATCCAGTAGTTGTATAGGTGATGTTGTATTTGGTTTTTAAAACAATAACTTTTACATTTGGGTTCAAATCCTGCAACAGTTTAGGATGAGCACAGGAAATTATCAAGAGTTAGGAGAATCTTGAATCCTGAATTCGGGAATAAAATGATACTTGAAAAATTCAACAAATAATTCCTCTGTCATCTATGCTGACTGGTTTGATAACAAGTAAAGTGGTTTTTGCCATTCCATTTCAAAGCATGGGAATTCTTTGAGTGATAAATAAGCCTGGGTCTACACTTAAAAGTCACCTGTTGCATTAGCAAACAGCAGCAAGCTTAAACAGTCCTTTGTTGCCTTGAATCCAGGAGTACTTTTTCTTGCTTGCCGATGTAACTTCTAGAAGACATCTTCCAGAACAATTCTCTCTCATCAACATTAAACACTTGGTCAGGTCCACAGCCACCCTCAGAAATAATTTCTCTACCTGCTGTGTGGTCAGCAGAGGCACTCTCGCTACTTAACTTTATATTATGAAGCTTACTGTACACTCTACAATGATTAAACCATCTATGACTGAAGGTATACACATTTGCAGGCTTTTCTTAATGCTTGTACATTGCTTAATAGCAAGATAAAGCTTTGCTGTGGAAGACAAGGAAATTAAGTAGTGCATGTTTCTTTGTTTTCTTCTGAATCCAGTTATTCAGCATCATTTCAGTTTTATTTACCTATATTGACTGCTTTCCCATTTTTTCAACAGGTCACAATTTGGGTTACTCATCATACAAACTGTTATCTTCTCATTGTCTCAAACTGAATGAATTGTTGATTCCCTCACACCATAAGCCTCGGCTGCATCAACCACAGGTGCCCTACCCTTAAGCATATTTTCTTCAACAGACATAGTTTCATGCTTAAACTTCTTCCTGGCACCTTCATCCACACTACATTTCCCTTTTGATGCCATGATTAATAGCCAGACATGACATGGGGAGACAAAAAGATTGGAAATGAAATAATAACACAGGAGAGAGTTATCGTTCTGTACACACTTGCCAGGTAACCAGTGGTGGTGTGGGTGGGAGGCGAGGGGGTGGGTGTAAACAAAGTTAGATATACCATGAAACAAGAGGCCTGAGGTGTGTAGGGAAAGAATTGGCCCAACTGTGCTGCCACAAGGAGCAGGAGGAGGAAATAGGTAAAGATGTCGCAAAAGGTGGAAATAGATACAAAAAATGAATCACAAACAGACGGAAACCTCAGTAGGTGGAGGTGCAAAAGGTGGTAGTCTACTGTACTTTCAATCAACTGATATGAATTATCCTTGCCATATCTATTTTTGAACCCCTAATCTATATACTGTGTGCATATATGTACAGTTTATGTATATAGGATGTACCAAATATTCTTCCTTGCATAATTTATTACAGTACAGTACCTGTATCTCAATACATGTACGTATATGTAACTAAATTTTTCCTTCCTTTTTCTTCTAAAATGCTCAGCATGCTAAATTATTATAGACTTTTTAAACATCTTTACATTATGAACCAATGAAAACTCAATATTAATTTAAGAAGAAATATGTGGATAGTCATCTGGCAAAGTCTTCAAGTCTTGGAAGACTTTCCCAGATGACCGCAATTTGTCTGCAATGCTGGCTTTACCTGGACATGCCTCCCTCCGCCACCTGTCGAGTCCTTGACCAATAAGAGACATTGCATTCATGGTGTTGACCACATCTTCAGCCTGGTGGAATTTGTAGCCAGAGAGATTGTGTGCCGACCCAGTGAAACACCCTGCACCTTGGCATTTAAATACCTGTTTAGAGACAGGAACATGATAAGAATATGAAAACACAAAGCACAGAAGCCATAAAACAGATTTCACATTGTAATAAAGTTGGTAGAATTACTGACAATATGTAAAGAAAATGGACACAAGTGCAACAAATGTGACATTTTATTGTGGCAACGTTTCACTCTCCAGGAGCTTTATCAAGCCAGGAGCTTTATTAATGGCTTGATAAAGCTCCTGGAGAGCGAAACATTGCCACAATAAAATGTCACATTAGTTGCACTTGTGTCCTTTTACTTTACAGATTTCACATTCATATCAGAGGATTATCATGCAAGCACTATAGGCAATGCAAAAAAAAAAAGAAATATATCAGAACAAAATTGATGACACAAGAACAGAATACTGAATACTCAAATGCAAGTCAAGGATACTTTTTATCCCTAGACCTAAACTGTATAAGCTATCAGTTGCCCTCCAATCTGAATACATCGTCACAAAAATTTGAAGTTTTCCCAACAGTATCTCGTCTAATAAACAAAGACTGCTTGCTCATGGTTTAGGCCATCCAATAACTGAAGCAGACCTAGTAAAAACCAATAAAAAAAAAAACTGAGTGATAAGCCCTACCCTTCAGGAAACTTGCCAAAATTCAACCATTTCTGCCACTTTGAGGCCTATTTCAGGCTACCTCCTATCTGAAGATTTTGGTATGAAACCAACCAAAATTTTCTACATTTCACTAGGGTTAAAAGATAAAGAATCTAACACAAAGTGGGAGTTGTCACAGTTGCTCTTTGCTGATGACACTGTGTTTTTGGGGGATTCTGAAGAGAAGTTGCAGAGATTGGTGGATGAGTTTGGTAAGGTACGTAAAAGAAGAAAATTAAAAGTGAATACAGGAAAGTGTAATGTGATGAGGATAACAAAAAAATTAGGTAATGAAAGATTGGATATCAGATTGGAGGGAGACAGTATGGAGGAGGTAAATGTATTCAGATATTTAGGAGTGGACATGTCAGTAGATGGGTCTATAAAAGATGAGGTAAATCATAAAACTGACAGGGGGAAAAAGGTGAATGGTGCACTGAGGAGTCTGTGGAGACAAAGAACTTTGTCCATGGAAGCAAGGAGGGGAATGTATGAGAGCATAGTTATAACAATGCTCTTATATGGGTGCGAAGCATAGGTGGTGAATGGTGCAACAAGGAGAAGGTTGGAGGCAGTGGAGATGTTGTGTCTGAGGGCAATGTGTGATGTGAATACATGTATAATGCAGAGAATTTGTAGATTTGAAATTAGGAGGAGGTGCAGGATTATTTATTTATTATCCAGAGGGCTGAGGAGGGGTTGCTGAGGTGGTTCGGACATGAAGAGGTGGAACAAAATAGAATGACTTCGATAGTTGTATATAAATCTGTAATGGAGGGAAGGTGGGGTAGAGGTTGACCTAGGAAAGGTTGGAGGGAGGGAGTAAAGAAGGTTTTGTGTGCAAGGGGGCTTGGACTTCCAGCAAGCATGCGTGAGCGTGTTAGATGGGAGTGAATGGAGACAAATGGTTTTTAGGACCTGACGTGTTGTTGGAGTGTGAGCAAGGTAATATTTATGAAGGGATTCAGGGAAACCGGTAGGCCGGACTTGAGTCCTTGAGATGGGATGTACAGTGCCTGCACTCTGAAGGAGGGGTGTTAATGTTGCAGTTTTATAACTGTAGTGTTAGTGCACCTCTGGCAAGACAGTGATGGAGTGAATGATGGTGAAAGTTTTCTTTTTCAGGCCACCCTACCTTGGTGGGAAATGGCTGACGTGTTAATAAAAAATAATACAGCTAGCCCTCCACTTTCGAGAGCTTCGAACATTCACAAATGCCCAGCTGCCCAATCATAACACGTATATACAATATTTTACGATGTTTTCATGTGTTTTATGACTGTTTGTGGTTCAACAGGTTAAGGAAGCAGTATTGTTAGGCTAAGTAAATGCTATTATTATATTTCCCCACAATATATTTGCGCATCAAAACATTTGCGAATGCTACAGTACAGTATTATATTTCCCTACATCACATTTGTGCACCAAACATTCGCGAATTTTCAAGATTCGCAAGGTTCTTGATCCCCTAACCCTTGCGAATGTGGAAGGCCTCCTGTAAATCTTCTAGCCTATTGATGCCAAGAAGCAGCCAATAAAACCTCAAAAACTAATTCTAAGTTGCTATTTTAATCCAAAGGCTGAGTCAGAAGTTTACTGATCTCATCTTGCACTGCATGGGGGTAGGAATTTTTTTTTATACTGAGTATACTTACTGCACAGGCCCATTTTTTCATCTCTAGGACAAAATTTGCCACTCAAGGCATATCTGAGGGCACTATGAATTATGGGATCTAAGTGAGCAACACTGATTCCAAATGTCATAGATCAATGTGGCAGGTAGTGAAAGGGTTAAACCACATTACAGCAAAGGAGGCTGGAAGTAGTGGAGATGTAATGCTTGAGAGAAGTGTGTGACATGATTATGGACAGAAATCAAACCACAGGGCTGAAGAAGGGTTATTGAGGTGGTTTCAGCATTGAAAGTGGATAAATCAGAATAGGATGCACAAGTGGATGTATAAATATAGGGTGGAAGGAAGGAGGGAGGGTTGGAGCAAGGATGGGGTAAAGGAGATTTTGAGTGCTAGGGGCTTTAGCATCCAGCAAGTCTGTGTGAGTGTGTTAGATCAAAGTGAAGGGAGATGAGGGTTTTTTTTATTGCTTGGCATGCTGTTAGTGTGAGCAAGAAAACATTTATGAAAAGATTCAAAGAAATCAACTAGCCAGACTCAAATCCTGGAGGTGAGAGATACATTGCCTGAACTTTAAAGGAAGAGGTGGGGATGTTGCGGTTCAGAAGGATATCTGAATTGTGATATTTGCACGGGTATTTCTGGTAAGACAGCTATTGAACGAGTGATGGTGAATGTGGCTAGTGCATAAAAAAATTGTGGTGGTAATTTTTGTTAGAATAATTACTGGAAAGTAGAAATATATAGTAAAGAGCATGAATATGAATGCTAACTGGAATCTTAATAAGCCAGCTAATTAGATACATTTGACATTTATATTCAATTTATATAAATTTACAACAAATTCAGGCAGGGTTTATGACAATATTTTTGAAATAGGTGGCAGTGTGAAATTTTTAGAATCTCCTTATAGAGTTTTCTATATTTTTGGAAATTTAATTTGCATGGAGTTTCTATTAAGGGTGAGTCCAACATGTGAGGTATCAGAGATATTTATTGATTGTACTGTGTCTATGCATTCTGTTGCAACTTTCTAAATAGTTTTTAGCAATGGGTTAATAATTATATTGAGTGCTCTGCATATATCTGTTGGAGTGTGAGCAGGGTAATATTTAGTGAAGGGATTCAGGGACTTGAGTCCTGGAAATGGGAAGTACAATGCCTGCACTTTAAAGGAGGGGTTTGGGATAGTGGCAGTTTGGAGGGATATGTTGTGTATCTTTATACGTATATGCTTCTAAACTGTTGTATTCTGAGCAACTCTGAAAAAGCAGTGATAATGTGTGTGTGGTGAAAGTGTTGAATGATGATGAAAGTATTTTCTTTTTGGGGATTTTCTTTCTTTTTTGGGTCACCCTGCCTCGGTGGGAGACGACCAACTTGTTGAAAAAAAAAAAAAAAAAAGTACACATAGTATAAATTAACTAGGATAACCCAAATAAAAATGAAGGGGAGTGGAGAAGAAGAATGTTGTCTTGAGTTTCACTGAATGAGACAAAACCTAATAAAAAAAAATGCTATACAACACAAGAAACTGCAGAAAAATCCAATGGAGTTATTCAGTAAGTTAATCACATGAAGAAGGCACAAGAATTGATTACCTCTGCCCAGAACTCATGGAACCACGGGTATGCTGTGTGGTTGGCAAGTGACAGGCTCTTGAAGTAAGTCTGGAACTCCTGTACGGCACCACTGACAGGTTGCATCACTACCATGCCAAGTGCTTCACTCCTGGAAGGAAAGCCAAGATCTCACAACATAATGAAGATTTACGTATGAATATAATTTTGCCCCATGCCTAGACATTTCATTACTGCTGTTTCTAATAAATATTTATATAAAAATGATAAAATTGCTCTGTATGAAGAAAAAGTAAAATATATCAGAATCTAGTAATTATCAGAAAAATATTCAATATTTTTATCTTTCTACGAAGAGGCACATGATTCCACCTCTCCTACCCACCAATTATAACAAAATCACCACCTTTCAATACCTAGTCACAATGTGTAAGATACTAATTCATGTTGAAGGAGTGTTAATATAATGTTTTATAATGTGTTGTAAACATTTTAATAAAAATTATATAAACATTTTTTTTCATGCAAACCACTTTTGATTTTTATACATGGTTCAGGTGAAATTGGGACCTTTTTCAAAGTTACCCATTGAAGGCAGCCTTTTATTGGATTCAAGAAATGATGTCAAACAAGATTTACCTGTATTCTTACACAGTAAACCACCTCAAAGGCAATATATCTTTTTTTCTGGGAATACAATCATGCTAAAAATATAATATAGAACAGTATATCACTGAACTATGAAAAATTATTTGTGTGGTCACATGGAATGACTGTCAGCAGTACAGAAAGCAATTATGATGTGAAGGAAATACAGGAGGTCCTCAGCTCAGAAATGAGTCGAGTTTCTGGTTTTTCAACTTACACAGTCATAATGAGGCTCGGTGATAATAAAAATTTATGGTATACCTGGTATTTGATGCCAAACGGGTGGGGAGTGAACAAGGTCCTAAGACTGAAACATTTCCTAATAAATGTCTTAAGCATTTGTTTACATTTCCAACAGAACTTTCACTGGTGCCTAAATGTGGATGTAGGCAAGCTGAAGCATTTATAAGATGGATCCTGTATATACACTCCTCCATTCTCTTTATTCTCAAGATGCAGAAATTCACTTTAATGTAAGTTGCTTTATTGTTAAGTTTTAAAATACTACAAGTACAATGACATAATTAAATAATGGAATACATGTATAGTAAAATATTTCTGCTATTTCTAGTGTTTATAAATAAACAACTGAAATAAAACCATTACATTCAGAGAATATGGAAATCTATATTTTTGCAATCATATATTTATGCCTGAACATATAACAATGCCATAATTCCAAAACATACTCTTGTTTTATAAAGGGCAGAGGAGAGTCTGCAACAATGAAGACAAAGTCACCAAGATGCAAAAGCCCTTCACTGCGAAGTTTAGCTGCAGCCTGGAGAAACAGCGCTGCATGGTGATTCTCCAGCAACAAAATAATGGCCCTGGCTCCCTGCTGGGCTGCCTCAGCCAACTTGTGCCACACACCCATCATGTATTCTATCTGGTCAACCTGTGTAGATATAAATGTCATTTTATTCATGGGGATTCATTATTTTTCTATATTTATCATTTTATCAATTTCCAGACAATGCAAGAGGACACTTGCTTAACTTCTAACATTTTAACCCTTTGACTGTCGAAGGGCCCAATCCTGAAGTTGCTCCTGGTGTCGCAAAATATTCGAAAAAAAAAAATTATTTTTTCTTATGAAATGATAGAGAATCTTTTCCCGATTGTAAAGACACCAAAAAAACGAAATTTGATGGAAAACTGACGGAATTACGCTCTCGCGAAGTTAGCGACTTCGGCGATATTTAAAAATCGGCAATTTCGCCCACTTTGAGCCCTATTTTCGGCTAATTCCGTTATTCCAGTCAACCAAACTCATAACTATTTCTTCAGAACTCTATTTTTTCTATCGATTGAGCACAAGAAACTGCCCATTTACCGATTTCAACTACCCAATAACATGGTCAGAAATTTGCAATTTGGCCAATTTCACGAAAATTAAAAAATACGACAATTTCAAAATAAGGTCCAGAATGAACAATGCAGACATTCCTGGCTCTAAAATAAGATTTTCTTTGTTCATCAGTCATGTCTCCAGGTCCCTGTGATATTACTCTTGCTTTTTATTTTGAAATTTTATTCAAACAAAAAATAGAAGATTTACTGTTATGCAGACTACTGCAATACTGTAATAATTGTAAAAATTACATCAACCCATTCATGACTGCGTATTAGAATGGCTATTTGGACATTTATTGGACAATGACATCATTTGTTTACTTTTGAACATCGGCAAAAATCAAACATTTCCTGTACTTTGTGCTCCATTTCCAGGTTCTTTTTATAGTAAAATTAATCAAAATCACCTCCATTTCTATAATATAGTTTCCATTCTATCAAATGAGACCAAGAAAACGAGAATACAACCACAAATACTATACGAAAATAGACCACAAAGTCGGCATTTTAATTAAAAAAAACGGTCGGAGTTTTTTTTTTCTCATTATGCACTGCGTGCTCCAGGATTTTTTTTATGTGGTGCACACTGACCACACAGACCCATTCTCTCACATGTGGGCCTACTAGCTTTCTCCTGCCTGATTTGAAGCCGCTAGAATTTATGAGTATATATACGTCAAACACGGTACCTCACAAACGTATATATACGGCCGCGACAGTCAAAGGGTTAATAACACATTTCTGTGCAGTATTTTAGTTTTTAACACAATGGCCATTTCCCACCAAGATAGGGTTAACCCCCCCCTAAAAAAAAAAAAAGACACTTCCACCATCATTCATTCAATCACCGTCTATCCAGAAGCATACCAATATTACAGTTCGAATAATCTTCCAAACTCCAGGCACAGTACCTCCCACCTCCCAGACTCAAGTCTGGCTAACCAGTTTCACTAAATCCCTTCACATATGTCAAAGGTGCGACAATGATACAAGACCACACACTCTCAGACGTGCTCTCGCTCGCTCACGAAACATAACCTGGTTCTACCATGTCTTTCTTATCCTCAACACACCCACCTCCACCTCTTACCTACCCTACCATTTCTCAGGCACTGAATAATACTTAATAGTTTAGCATTTATGAATATACTGTAACAATATTCAGACTGCCAGATATATAAAACACAGTATTACATAAGCATTAAACTACTCAATATGCAAATGAACAGGACCTGAAAAAATATACTGTGAATTGCTTGCCTTAAGTAAATACACTATACAGTTTTCTTTTGTTTTAACTGCATTAATAAAACAATTTGCTTCCACTTGCCTTCCCTTGTGTGGACCCTCGGTCTTGCATCACCTGCATACTTTTAAGTGAAAGTTTATAACTTTTAGAAAATAGTGAAAATTGACTATAATTGGAAGTATATTGATATTAACCTACTCCGTAGTTTGGAAATTGGAAGGAGGTGCGGGATTACCAAAACTATTATCCAGAGAGCTGAGGAGGGGCTGTTGAGGTGGCTCGGACATGTAGAGAGGATGGAATGTAATAGAGAGAAGGCGGAGTAGAGGTCGGCCTAGGAAAGGTTGGAGGGAGGGGGTTACCTGGGGTAAAGGTAGTTTTGTGTGAAAGGGGCTTGGAGTTACAGCAAGCATGCGTGGGCATGTTAGATAGGAGCGAATGAAGACAAATGGTTTTTAGGACTTAAAGTGCTGTTGGAGTGTGAGCAGGGTAATATTTATGAAGGGATTCAGGGAAACTGGCATGCCAGACTTGAGTCCTGATGGGAAGTACAGTGCCTGCACTCTGAAGGAGGGGTGTTAATGTTGCAGTTTTATAACTGTAGTGTAAGTGCACCTCTGGCAAGACAGTGATGGATTGAATGATGGTGAAAGTTTTTCTTTTTCAAGCCACCCTACCTTAGTGGAAAATGGCCAATGTGTTAAAAAAAAAATTGATATTAATGTTATCACTACTACTGCTTCCCAGTTTATAGGTTTAGTTATGATTTGGGAGTAGTTTTGGGGGGTATTTTGTGATACTTTGAAGCAACTAGTGCAACACAATCTGCATGGCTACTTTCCTTTCCTTTATGTGGTTTGTAATATTACCTTAAGTGGTACTGGTTCAGTTATGGCAGCTTTCAGATTGTGTGCCTCAGTTTCTCGAAGGAGATGTTTGTGTATGTCGCCGGGCGTACCGCCATCGGAGTATACAACGCTAAACACCTCCCACCTCCAATAAAGCAGAAGCGATGTGATGGCACCTCCCTGGGGTTAGAATAAATAATATAAAATTATTATTTCAACCTGAGAAGAATTATTAAGTGTACATACATTACTGTTTTATTCAGAATAATGTATATACAGGGATATCTGAATTTTTCATAAATAACCCCCCATACTTGGAAAAGAAAACTTATTTTATAATAGTATTGCTTATAAAGATTTTTATGTAATAATTTTTTCTGGACAAAAATGAACAGATTTGTATTAACAAAAACAGGTAAATAAAAAATAAGGGAACAATAAAACACATTCTTTTCTAAAGATATTTTTGAATAAGGGTTATTTGTGAATTATTCCTCTTATGGTATTATGACTTTTGTTCCTCGTACACTGAATAACAAAAGATTAAGAATAACAGAACTCTGATAACCCACCCTTATTCAGACAAAAAATCTGAATTATTGATTGATGACCTAAAAATAAAAATCCACTATTTTTCTTTACTTTTTCAGATAGCAGGGTAGTATTTTCAACAGAATATCTGAACACTGCATTGCCTTGCTCGACATGTCAAGTCTAGCACTGTGCTACATTAAATAGCATTTGCAGGTCAGGAAAGTCTGCTTACAACACATCTTTGAGGATGCCTTGGTATGTGCACTATAATTAAGACCCATTTTCCAGAACCGTAACCACGAATGCTAAGCAATTCAATACAGGCATGTCACACTTAAACAGAAGGTTAGGTTCTAGGCTACTGCTCTAAATTGAAAATCACTGTAAACTGAATCATAGCCTTTTTTCACTTTCAAATGCATATACACCTACCATCTGACTTGAGTTCGGTTCCAAGAAACCGGTCGTAAGTTGAAATGATCGTAAGTCGAACTTTACTACTGAATATCAACAAAACATTTTTGTAATGACTTTATTTTATTGTTTTATTTTGGTATTTCATGTTTTACTTTACTTTTTATGCTGTTAGTACAGTATTTTATACTGTAAGATTTAGGATAAACACTGTGTAGAACACAAATAGTTGTTTATTTCCCAGAAATTTGGCATAAAAAACACGGTCGTAAGTCGAGTGGTTGTAAGTCGAGCAGGTCGTAAGTCGGATGGTAGGTGTATAAGCCTGATAACATGTTTATACTATCATATATTAAGTAAGCAATATAACTAAGCCTAAAAAATGCATATACAGTACACATTACTTACCATAAAATATTTTCAGCCTTAGCTTATGGTGAGTGGTGAATATATTTATTGTAGGAAGTCTGAATAAATGAAGAATGGGTATAACTGAAAACCACTGTATTAGTGAAACACTGTACAGTGAAGCATTGTAAAATGGGGACTGCCTGTATTTGATTTTCATAAATCCATGTTATGATGCCTTGATGGGATGTGTCCTGTTAAAGTGGGGATAATAGAATTTCCCAGCATCTCTCAAAGATGTTGTAGTGGCCAGGCTTAGGCTTGGTTACAAGTACTTCTGGCAGTTTGGGAGACACACAGATGATGATCAAACTAAATGTAAATTATGTGATCAGGCATATGGTCACTCTCTTGAACACTATGTGCTTAATTGTCCACTCATTGAGGAATACAGAGACAGACAGTATAATAACCTATGTGACATGTCAAGATATCTTATTAATGAAAATAAGATACCAGATATGCTAAGCAAATTTCCTAAATTTGCTTGTAACAGATAAGTGAACTATAGATATGTAGATATAAATCCATATGTATTCCTGTTAACCCTTTGGGGCCTAGTTCCTAGGCCTTTTGTGTATCCATATGCTCTCGCGCTACCGTCCACAGGATGGATATGGGGTGCACAATAAACTAGCCACTTCGGTGGCAAAATCTAATCTAATCTCAAAGAGCTTGCAGTTGTATATATAAATCAAATATTTGGGCAGTACCCTGCATTATGAATTTGAATAACAGTAATGGGTAGAGGGCAATGCCATACAAGTATCACAATAAGTGAATATGGGACACCACTATGCAGAGCACCACAAGTATATTTCTGTTCTTGTAACTGCAATTAGATAACCACAAAAGTCTAACACCACTAGGATTTCATGAACAGCCTTACAGGAATCGTATAACAATACAGGTGCTCCTCAACTTATGATGCTCATGCTTTGACTAACGATATTTCAACTTAACGATGGTGCAAAAGCAATTACTTTGGAGATGAAACTTGAGATAATTATCCAGCATGAAGGCAGAAAATCCGTAACCTGTATTCATTTATTTACTTTTCAATACTAGTATTTACTTAGCTGCAGTAATTATTTGTTTATTTACTTATTTGGTTACAGTAATTATTATTTATTTAGAATATCACAATCAACTTACAATATTTTCAACTTACGATGGGTTTGTTGGTACATAACCCCCATCATAAGGTGAGGAGCACCTGTACATGCAAACATCATGACATGCCTTATTTTACAAAATCACTAGAGGTACTTATAAACTGATATATGTAGTATCTTAAAACACTCAATAATAACACTGAAAAAAGGATTACCATAACATCATTAGGGGGAGCCAAGCGTAAAAGTACAGGAAATCGGCGAGTATTGGAGTACACACTGTTGGAAGCTTGTGTTGCAATTGTTGTAACACCATAAGGTTGGGTCACATCAATCACTTGCCTCACTTCATCTCCTGTACCACCAGCTATCAGACCAACAATGTTGTTAGAGGATGGTACCTATGGAGAAGAGTAATACATTCAATGTACAAAATAAAGATGAAAAAAAAATTCATTTTCAAAATTCTGGATTTTTCTACCTTGGCATATTGTGGTCTACTGTCAGGGGTTCCCAAACGTTTGCCAAGGTGAACCAAGAAGAAATTCAGCAACTGTCTATATATTTTTCCTTAATGTTTCTTTAATAGTATTATGCTACAGCAGTTTGCTGAGGTGCTAAGCAGGAAAGGAAAATGTGACTGCAAATCCTGGGTCATGAAAAAAATATGTTTGGGAGCTACTGGTCTATCTTGTCATGAGAGGCAACCCCTGGCCTATTGAGGTACCCTATTCAAGGGCCAAGCTATTTCTACATACTGTAGTCACCTAATCAGTAACAGACCAGACCTAACAGTACTTAACCTGAGACTGAGCGATGCATTCGTCATCCACAGCACCATGCCATGGCGATGAGCACATCTGCAAATTGTGCATAAGTGAATCTATCACAAAAATTACAAAGTTGACTCAAGCACCCACCCCCTCCAGACTTCAACTAACATTTTTCTCTAAGGCATTGCAAGAAAAGTGAATATTTGAATGTTTAAGAGAGAGATGTGCCTAAAAGAAAATAACTGATTTCAAGTGGGAGTGGTCACAATTGTTTGTAGATGGCCCAATGCTATTGGGAGACTTGGAAGGGAACCTACCAAGGTTGGTACACTTTAGGAGTCGAAGGAAGTTCAAAGTGAATACAGGAACGAGCAAGGTAATGAGAATATTTTTTTCTAACACTCAGGGAGTCTCCCACCGAGGTGTCTTTCCAGAGGTGTGCCAATACTAAAATTCAAATGCCCCTCCAAACTGCAAATATCCCCACCCCTCCTTCAGAGTGCAGGCACTGTACTTCCCACATCCAGGATTCAACTCCAGTTAACCAGTTTTCCTGAATCTCTTTACAAATGTTACCTTGCTCACTCTCCAATAGTTCAAGTCCCAAAAACATTTGCCTCCACTCACTCCTATCTAACACACTTACACATGTCTGATGAATGTCCAAGTCCCTTGCACACAACACACTGAACCTTTCCTAGGGCAACTTTTACCCTGCTTGCCCTCCACTACAGATTTACACATCCTCTTTCATCATCCAATTTTGCTCCATCCTCTCTAAATATCCAAACCGTCTCAACAACAACTCTTCAGCCATCTGGATAATACTTTTAGTAAGTCGATACCTCCTCCTCATCTCAAAGCTATAAATCTTCTGCATAATATTTACACTACACACAGTCCTCAGACATGACATCTCCACTGCCTCCAGCCTCCTCCTCACTGCAATATTCACAACCCATGCATCACACCCACATAAAAGTGCTGGTACCACTATACTCTCATTCATTCCCCTTCTTGCCTCCATAATTTTATTTGTCTTTGCAGATGCCTCAATGCACCATCCACCCTTTTCCCCTTATCAATTCTATGGTTGAATACAGGGAGCCAGAAACCACACTTATGTGATGCAAATATGCATGGTAAAAGTATTGGGAATGAAAGATTAGCAGGCAGAATGGAAGGAAGGAGTGTAAAGGAAATGAATGTATTTAATTTGTTGGGAGAGAATGTACTGGCAGATGGGTCTATGAAGGATGATTTAAATAACAATAAATTAAGGGAAATATAGTTGAACAAGAGTTGAAAAAGCTGAGGAAAGAAACAAGTTTGTCAAAGAATGCAAAATTGGGAATATACAGTGGGTGCCAACACTTTTAAATTCTGCAATGAAGAGGAAGCAGGAGGCCCTCAAAATATCTCGTTGGAGATCTGTGCATAGCCCAAATATTGTATAAAGAATGAGAACTGAAGAAATTAGATGTGGTGGTATGAAGAGTATAGTGAAACAAGCTGAAGACAATAGTTAAGATGGTTCAGGCATGTAGAAAGAATGGCACAAAATAGGTGTACTATAAATTTAGGAAAGACAGACAATGCAACACTATTTTATGGATGTAAACCATGCATTTTAAATGATGAAGTGAGGAGGAGGCTGAAGGCAATGGCAATATGTTTGAAGGCAATGTATGATGTGAATATTATACAGACTTTAGAGATTACAAGGTGTGGGGTTGCTGAACATATCGTTCAAAAGACTGAGAAGTGGTTGTTAAGGTGGTTTGGACATTCAGAGAGGACAGAGAAAAATTTGACTAGGAGGATGTATTAATTTGAGGTGGAGGGAAGGAGGAGTAGGGATGATCCTAGGAAAAGGTTGGTGGGAGGGAGTAAAAGAGGTTTTGAGTGTTAGGGGGCTTGGACATCCAATAGGATTGTGTGAGCGAGTCAGATAGGAAAGAGTGAATTTTTATGACCTTGATATGCTATTAGAGAATGAGCAAGGTAACATTAATGTAGGGAGTCGGAAATCAGTTAGCCAGCCATGAATCCTGGAAATGGGAAGTACAGTACCTGTGCTCTTAAGGAGAGGTGGGGCTGTTGTAGTTCAAAAGGCCATATGGACTGATGTTAGTAATTGAATGAATGAAGGTGAAAGGACTTTCTTTTTCTGGGGTCACCCTGCCACAGTGGGCAACAACCAGTGTATTTAAGGATGGGTTAAAAGGAAAGTGTGAAAGAGTTGATGAACAAAAGGCATTCATTTGTGGAAATGTTAGATTACAATGAGCATAGGCAAGTGGGTCATAGGATCTAATATGCTACTAAGTATGACCAAAGTAATACATGAGAAAGAATTCAAGGAAACTGGCAAATGAGATGAAAGTTTAAGAAGTTCGATTGGCTGACAGCCGGAAGCAAATAATGGTGACATAATTCCTTACTTGGGTCACCAAACCCTGATGAAAAAAAGTAGTTAGCATGTTAAAAATTACTTAAGGTATTTATGTACTCTCATATTTTATCCATCTTGAAATGGAAGTACTGCACATATAAAATATCTTTCATTTATTTGTTTTTTTGGGTGTATACGTACAGTATTTATATGTACTATATTTAGAGTACCATATATAAATGCACATAATTACATCTCTGCAAGAGCCCCTTCACTGTTATTACATTAGTAACAAATTTTCTCTTACCTGCTTTCTCATCCTCTCGGGAATACGACCAGTGAGGAAATTGGTTACATCTCTTACAACTTTCTCCTTGCTGGTACATGCATCTAGGATTATAGCACCGAGTGTCACACCTGGTAAGATTTTCTTGTCCGAGTTGAGGAGATCTAGAGACCATAACAACGATTCTACACTCTGGATACCCTGATAATGACCAGAAACAAAATGCCATTTTAGACTAGTTATATCATTATTTTAGAGGCATTACATGGAAAAATACTATTATTTAATAATTATACTTAAGTACTATAAGTCAGAGGCTTTATCAAAATCATTAATTCATATGGAATTAGTAAATGTCTTTGAAGAAAGTAAATCACAATCATATTATTTATACTGTGTTTGGTAATGTTCATTGGAAAGTGTGGCTTTAAATGTCTCTTACATGGAATTTTTCTATTGTTTTTTAACATACTGGTCATCTCCCCTGAGGCAGGGTGACTCAAAAAACAAAAATCTTATAAAGCTTTTCTTTTTACATTTAGTAATTTATACATTTTACATTTAGTAATTTATACTCTTTGCTCCTGACATTTTAGTCGCTTCTTACGACATGCATAGCTTACGGAGGAAAGATTCCTGATCACTTCCCATAAAATTTTCTATTTTTGTCTCACCTTCAAATACTTATAAGAGAATCCATAACTCAAACTTCTATCTGATAACTCATTCTTGCCTTTCTCTGATCCCTCACCTCCATATTTCAGTTTTACTTACCTTGTCGCCATTCAAACCACCACATTCCAGAGGACGGTTGCCCTTCTGGTGTACATTCAAGGTTGCTACAACATAAAGTTTGTCTGGAGAGTCAACAAAGAGATAGTCTGCTTCATGATGGTTGCACGTGGAGCAGCCTGTTGTACAAGAGGAAGGCAACTGGTTCATGTGAGTGACTGAGCCATTGTGGTATTCTACCATGGCATTCCCGAGAGTCAATCCACTGTCCACATATCTGCCAATCTGAGGACCCAAATAAAATGACTGAACACTTAAATGAAAAAAATAAGAGATGGAAGTACAGTCTGAACACTGAGTGTGTAATATGTTAACCTTAAGCTGCCGATGACAAATTTATGCCAACTGGGAAAGTGATGCAAACATAAACTTAGGCCAAATTCTAGGGCTTCCAAAATGGTCCAGATTGGCCTGGTTAGGATATCTGAGAAAATGGGTCTGTGTCATATGCATGTGCAGTGTAAATAAAAATTGTATTGTGTGCCAGGCACTGTGGGAGCCAGTAAATGACATTTACATAGTTTAGTGTTTACATTTTTTATTGTGACTGAACAATAAATATAATTTTGTGACATGATTTGAAAACATAGATATAGGTGGAAAACATGTGAGCCATCAATTACAATTAGAAAAACTGAAAAACTGAAAAAAAAAAAACTTCTTTCATTTAATAATAATAATAATAATCTTCATTTCTACAACAAGTACATGTACAACATATACAGGAATAGCTGATATCAATGACACACTACTATATAGAAAACCCCTTGTCATGCAGAGCATTTCGGGCAGATTAGGTCAAATTTGTCCCAGGATGCAATCCATACCAAAAAACACGTTCTAATGTTTCCACGTGTTTCATAGTACTAGGGGGAGAGCGCACAACTTTGTAGTACCTACAGTCTGTGGCCAGGCTTCAAACACCTTTTATTGTACAGCAATTCAAATTCAAATTCAAAGTTTATTCTCTATAAAGATTACAATGTTGAATTTACAGAATTTGGTTGTTGTGTGGTTTACATGTAGTTAAATAATGATTACAGAGTGTACCACTAGAACGCCTAGCATGGCTAGGCATTTCGGGCAGACTTAGTTTAATTCTTTATTTGAAAATATTACAAATTATGAGGTAAGTTGGTATTATGGCTAAGTGACTAAATACTAGTTTGTGAGTTTAGCAATGTGAATGCTTTTGTTTTGGCACAGTACATAGTTTCAGTATTGGAGTATCATAGGATTCATTATTTTAAGATTGAGATTAATATTTCTGTTTATGGTCAAATGGGTGAGTGAGTGTTAGTGTGAACCACCAGGTGGTATTCGTGTAGTTAGTTGATGGGGTTTAGCAGGGAGATAAGATGTTTTCTAATGGTAGTTTTGAAGGTGATGAATGTGTCTGCAGTTCTAGAGTTCTCAGGTAGGGTGTTCCAGATTTTAGGGCCTTTGACATACATTGAATTTTTGTAAAGGTTTAGTCGGACATGGGGAATGTCGTAGAGATGTTTGTGTCTGGTGTTATGCCTGTGGGTTCTGTCACAACTATCAAGAAAGCGTTTTAGGTCAAGGTTGATATTGGAGTTTAAGGTCCTGTAGATGTAGATTGCACAGTAGTAAGTGTGGATGTACTGAACAGGGAGTAAGTTTAGATCTATGAAGAGTGGGGGGGTGTGTTGCCAGGGATGGCATATGTCAAAGCCAGTCATAGCATGAACCAGTTCAAGAAGAGAGCCAAAATGTGCCTAATGAATGAAGTGACAGAAAGGGAGGAGAATTATTTTTTTTTATTTAGGTAATACACATGTAAATATCAATAACTCATTTTATCTTATTCCTAGTATATCTCCTTCATAATATAATAATAAGACATTATCTCATTATTATACTATAAATAAGATATTAACCCCTTGACTGTCGCAACCCCCAATCCTGAGGTGTCTCCTGGTGTCGCAAAATTTAAAAAAAAAAAAAAAAAAATTTCTTTTGAAATGATAGAGAATCTTTTCCCGATTGTAATGACACAACAAAAAAACGAAATTTGATGGAAAACTGACGGAATCACGCTTTTGCGAAGTTAGCAACCTCGGCGATATTTACAAATTGGCGATTTCGCCCACTTTGAGCCCTATTTTCGGCTAATTCCATTGTTCCAGTCGACCAAACTCATAGCTATTTCTTTAGAACTCCATTTTTTCTATCGATTGAGTACAAGAAACTGCCCATTTACCAATTTCAATTACCCAATAACGTGGTCAGAAATTTGCAATTTGGCCAATTTCATGAAAATTAAAAAATATGACAATTTCAAAATAAGGTCCAGAATGAACAATGCAGACATTCCTGGCTCTAAAATAACATTTTCTTTGTTCATCAGTCATGTCTCCAGGCCCCTCTGATATTACTCTTGCTTTCTATTTTGAATTTTTATTCAAACAAAAAATAGAAGATTTACTATTATGCAGACTACTGCAATACTGTAATAATTGTATAAATAACATCAACCCATTCATGACTGCATATTAGAATGGCTAGTTGGACATTTATTGGACAATGACATCATTTGTGTACTTTTGAACATCGGCAAAAATCACACATTTCCCCTTCTTTGAGCTCCATTTCCAGGTTCTTTTTATAGTAAAATCAATCAAAATCACCTCTATTTCAATAATATTTTTTTCCATTCTATCATATGAGACCAAGAAAACGAGAATACAACCATAAATACTATACAAAAATAGACCACAAAGTCGGCATTTTAATTAAAAAAAAAACGGTCGGAGTTTTTTTTCTCATTATGCACTGTGTGCTCCAGGATTTTTTTTTATATGGTGCACACTGACCACACAGACCCCTTCTCTCACATGTGGGCCTGCCAGCTTTCTCCTTCTTGATTTGAAGCCGCTAGAATTTATGAGTATATATACGTCAAACACGGTACCTCGTAAGACGTGTAAATATGACCGCGACAGTCAAAGGGTTAAAATGATCACAATGGAAATAAGTCACTTTGTCAGACTTTTCTGGGTTATCCTAGGTTCTCTATACGTATGCTGCTATGTATGATAATCTATGTAACTGCATTTGTGTATACAGTACCTGAATAAACTTACACGTGTACTGGGGATCGAACCATGGACCTCAGTGAGATATTGGTGAACAATCACCAACATTGCCCTCAAACCTTTATATTTTTTATTATCACACTGGCCGATTCCCACCAAAGCAGGGTGGCCCGAAAAAGAAAAACTTTCACCATCATTCACTCCATCACTGTCTTGCCAGAAGGGTGCTTTACACTACAGTTTTTAAACTGCAACATTAACACCCCTCCTTCAGAGTGCAGGCACTGTACTTCCCATCTCCAGGACTCAAGTCCGGCCTGCCGGTTTCCCTGAACTCCTTCATAAATGTTACTTTGCTCACACTCCAACAGCACGTCAAGTATTAAAAACCATTTGTCTCCATTCACTCCTATCAAACACGCTCACGCATGCCTGCTGGAAGTCCAAGCCCCTTGCACACAAAACCTCCTTTACCCCCTCTCTCCAACCTTTCCTAGGCCGACCCCTACCCCGCCTTCCTTCCACTACAGACTGATACACTCTTGAAGTTATTCTGTTTCGCTCCATTCTCTCCACATGTCCGAACCACCTCAACAACCCTTCCTCAGCCCTCTGGACAACAGTTTTGGTAATCCCACACCTCCTCCTAACTTCCAAACTACGAATTCTCTGCATTATATTCACACCACACATTGCTCTCAGACATGACATCTCCACTGCCTCCAGCCTTCTCCTCGCTGCAACATTCATCACCCATGCTTCACACCCATATAAGAGTGTTGGTAAAACTATACTCTCATACATTCCCCTCTTTGCCTCCAAGGACAAAGTTCTTTGTCTCCACAGACTCCTAAGTGCACCACTCACCCTTTTCCCCTCATCAATTCTATGATTCACCTCATCTTTCATAGACCCATCCGCTGACACGTCCACTCCCAAATATCTGAATACATTCACCTCCTCCATTCTCTCTCCCTCCACTCTGATATCCAATCTTTCATCACCTAATCTTTTTGTTATCCTCATAACCTTACTCTTTCCTGTATTCACTTTCAATTTTCTTCTTTTGCACACCCTACCAAATTCATCCACCAATCTCTGCAACTTCTCTTCAGAATCTCCCAAGAGCACAGTGTCATCAGCAAAGAGCAACTGTGACAACTCCCACTTTATGTGTGATTCTTTATCTTTTAACTCCACGCCTCTTGCCAAGACCCTCGCATTTACTTCTCTTACAACCCCATCTATAAATATATTAAACAACCATGGTGACATCACACATCCTTGTCTAAGGCTTACTTTTACTGGGAAATAATTTCCCTCTTTCCTACATACTCTAACTTGAGCCTCACTATCCTCGTAAAAACTCTTCACTGCTTTCAGTAACCTACCTCCTACACCATACACCTGCAACATCTGCCACATTGCCCCCCTATCCACCCTGTCATATGCCTTTTCCAAATCCATAAATGCCACAAAGACCTCTTTAGCCTTATCTAAATACTGTTCAGTTATATGTTTCACTGTAAACACCTGGTCCACACACCCCCTACCTTTCCTAAAGCCTCCTTGTTCATCTGCTATCCTATTCTCCATCTTACTCTTAATTCTTTCAATAATAACTCTACCATACACTTTACCAGGTATACTCAACAGACTTATCCCCCTATAATTTTTGCACTCTCTTTTGTCCCCTTTGCCTTTATACAAAGGAACTATGCATGCTCTCTGCCAATCCCTAGGTACCTTACCCTCTTCCATACATTTATTAAATAATTGCACCAACCACTCCAAAACTATATCCCCACCTGCTTTTAACATTTCTATCTTTATCCCATCAATCCCGGCTGCCTTACCCCCTTTCATTTTACCTACTGCCTGACGAACTTCCCCCACACTCACAACTGGCTCTTCCTCACTCCTACAAGATGTTATTCCTCCTTGCCCTATACACGAAATCACAGCTTCCCTATCTTCATCAACATTTAACAATTCCTCAAAATATTCCCTCCATCTTCCCAATACCTCTAACTCTCCATTTAACCTTTATATCTCTGTAGTAATAATCAGATTTCACTCATTCTTGTCTTATTACACTTCTAAAATTGTTGATAATTTTTTTTTTGGTAAGAGAATACTTTTTTATTATTTTTCAAAATCAGCAATATTGAGGGCACATAAGTGATCACAACAGTTTACACTCCATCTCTCCACCACAAAAGGTCAGTAAAATTACTGTAGAGTACTATAAAATTACTATACAGTACAGTACTGTACTGTACTGTACTCAGTGTACTGTAGTACTACAGGTTACAATACTTGTTAGTATTTATAGTGTCTGGTTGTTTCCTGCATCAATAGACCAAATTCACTACTTCAGAAGACAACCAGATGATTATGAAATATTAATTTCATAATTCAGAAGCTGTGGACAACTGGCATTATCATACACCCCCTTCTGCCTATTAGTCCATTCATGAGAAGTTTTACTGCACAGAAATGTCAAGATGAAGAAGAAGAAATGGAGGAAGAGAAAGAGAGATACCACACTGTGCTTAACTTCTTTACAAACAATTTGGTTGATAAATTTTCTTTCAAATTAACATGCAGAAATTCTGCCCCAATACCACACAAACCTGACCTGGTGTTTGCCTGCATAAACTGAAAAGGAGCACATGTAATTTGCAAATATTTATCTAAATGGAAAATCCCTATTGAAAAAACCACTGACTAAACATGTGCCAATTAAGGTTCAGCTTTACATCCTCATAGCTTGACTGGCAGAGCACTCAGCTCACACACCAAGTGTCCATACCTTTATACCTTTGAAGAGTTTCGAGAGTTTATCTACTCTCCGAGTCTGGTCATGAGTAGATACTCTTGAAACTCTTCAAAGGTATAAAGGTATGGACACTCAGTGTGTGAACTGGTTCGATCCCCAGTACAGGTAGACACTGTGTGTGTTTCCTCAAGACATCTGCTGTCCCTGTTCACCTAGCAGCAAATAGGTACCTGGGCATTAGTCGACTGGTGTGGGTCACATCCTGGGGACAAAATTAACATAAGTTGCCAGAAATGCTCTGCATAACCACGAGCTTTCTATAAAGTATGTCACTGATGTCAGCTAGGTCTGTCTAAGTTATATCATGTGCTTGTAGAAATAAAGATTATTTCTTCTTTTCTTTCAACAAACCGGCTGTATCCCACCGAAGCAGGGTGGCCCAAAAAGAAAAACAAAAGTTTCACTTTTTAACTTCTAGTAATGCATACAGGAGAAGGGGTTACTAGCCCCTTGCTCAAGGCATTTTAGTCACCTCTTACGACACGCATGTCTTACGGAGGAAGAATTCTGTTCCACTTCCCCATGGAGAATAAATATTATTATTATTATTATTAGTAAGGGCATTCATAAGGAACAAGGAACCACACACAAATACTATAGATAGAAACAGGCAGAATGAATATGAGAGGTTAATAAAGTGCTGGGTATAGAGAAGGTAGGAAAACTGTTAAGCAATAATCTTTTTTCACATTTAAAAGTAAGCGTAAATTTAGTAGGTACAAGAAATTATTGCAATAAACTTAATAATCCACTCTTACTAGTGTACATTAAAGAAGTGTGATTATTTTTATATACATTGGCCATTGCAAATCAAGATCAGGTAACCCCAAGAAGAAAAACACATTCATCATCACTTATTCTCTAAATGTATTTCCAAAGGCACATTGATAGCAAAAGTCAAATGGCATATTGATACCCCAAAGTGACATACAGGTAATTATATATACAGTAGGACCCTGTTATCTGCGGGGGATACAGTCCAAGGACCTTCCATGGATACTGAATCCGTGGATAGTAGCAAACCCTATATATAAGTCCTATACATACCTATCAAAGTTTAATTGATAAATTAGGCACAATAAGTGGAGAATTATCACTTTTTCACTGATGGGAAGTAATTCATGGCTTCTCTTAGGATCTGAAAAACTGCCAGCTTCTCTACTTTTGTACTCTGGGGCCATTATTATGCAAAATTAAGAGGCATTTTTGGGCCACAGTAAACCGTGGATACCAAATCAGTGGATACAAGGGGGTTCTACTGTATATTTTTAACACACCAGCCATCTCTCACTGAGGTAGGTTGACCTAAACAAGAAGAAACTCTTTCACCTTCAATCACTATCATGGTATTGCCAAAAGGGCAAGACTGATAGCCATTTCACAATACATACATTAAAAAAGAAAGAAATGAATATAATAAAATCAAGAGGTCTTTAATTTCTAGTATGTGATGAATTTGTTAAGAATATTTATAGATGGGGTTATAAAAGAAAAATGGACGAGTTTCTGAGGGTGTGTAAAGGTAGAAAGTTGAAAGTGAACATTGATAAGAGTAAGGTGATAAGGGTATTAAACAATTTAGATAAAGAAAAATTGGATATCACACTGGAAAGAAGGAGCATGGAAAAAGTGAATGTTTTTAGAGATTTGGGAGCTGACTTGTCAGCAGATGGGTTTATGAAGGATGAGGTTGACCATAGAATTGATGAAGAAAAAAAGGTGAGTGGTGCATTGAGGTATCTGTGGAGATAAAAAACTTTATTCATGGAGGCAAAGAAGGGAATGTACCATACTATAGTGGTACCAATACTTTTATATGGGTGTGAAGCTTGGGTTGTCAATGCTGCAGCGGAGATGCCCTGTCTAAGGGCAATGTGTGGTGTAAATATTATGAAGAGAATATGGAGTATGGAAATTAGGAGGAGGTGTGGAGTTGCTAAAAGTATTAGTCAGAGAGCTGAAAGGGGTTGTTGAGGTAGTTTGGTCATTTAGAGAGAATGGAACAAAGTAGAATGACTTGGAGAGCATATAAATCTGTAGGGAAAGGAAGGCAGGGTAGGGGCTGTCATCGAAAAGGTTGGAGGGAGGGGGTAAAGGAGGCCTTGTGGCGAGGGGCTTGGACTTCCAGCAAGTATACGTGAGTGTGTTAGATAGGAGTGAATAGAGAGGAATGGTTTTTGGGATCTGAAGAGCTGTTGGAGTGTGTGCAGGGTAATATTTTGTGAAGGGATTGAAGGAAACTGGTTAGCCAGACTTGAGTCCTAGAAATGGAAGTACAATGCCTGCACTTTAAAGAAGGGGTTTGGAATATTGGCAGTTTGGAGGGACTTGTAAACTGCTGTATCTGAGAGCCTCTGCAAAGACAGTGCTCACCTAATTGTGGTTGCAGGGGTCGAGACTCAGCTCCTGGCCCTGCCTCTTCACTGAGTGCTACTAGGTCCTCTCTCTCCCTGCTCCATGAGCTTTATCATACCTCATCTTAAAGCTATGTATGGTTCCTGCCTCCACTACATCACTTGCTAGGCTATTCCACTTCCTGACTACTCTATAACTGAAGAAATACTTCCTAACATCCCTTTGACTCATCTGGGTCTTCAGTTTCCAATTGTGACCCCATGTTTCTGTGTCCCCTCTTTGTCCACCTTGTCTATTCCATGCAGTATTTTTGTATGTTGTCATCGTGTCTCCCCTAACCCTCCTGTCCTCCAGTGTCATCAGACCGATTTCCCTCAACCTTTCTTCGTACGGCATTCCCCTTAGCTCTAGAACTAACCTTGTATGAGTGATGGTGAAAGTGTTGAATGATGATGAAAGTATTTTTGTTTCTTTTTGGGTTTTTCTTTCTTTTTGGGTCACCCTGCCTTGGTGGGAAACGGCCAATGTTTAAAAAAAAAATGATCAAATTGCAGTGTTTAAGTAAATTCATATGTAAAAATAAACATTACCTTCTCATATTTATACTTGATAGGTTTCTGATCTGTAAAGCGCATAAGGTTTAAGACTTCTAGTGGAGCATTGCCATGGAAGTTTTCAGTAAACTGAAAATATTCTGAGGGCTTATCCACCCGGGAGACCTCTGTGTTGCGTAGAAACTCATTGAGTACAGTCCTTTGCCTCCACCTGTGAAAATAAATCATGAACTTGCAAATTAAAATTATTCCTAACACTACAACATATTTAAATATAGAGCTTATAATAAACAGCAAACTGGATTTATGTAGCTATATCTCAAGAAACCACAAAAATTTTCAAGGTGTAGTTTTATGATTTAAATGCAGAATTATGAACATAACACTAATACATTCTATTTTTGCAGTGGCAAACTTTTTGCATGACAACTTACTTTGGCAAGCCTGGACATAATTTTCCATCATGCTGGGGACACAGGTGACCTATCAGCTGTGTGAGGGCTGCACCAAAGGAAAACATAGCCTGAACAACCCTTGGAGTAGAGGGTACAGATTCGTATGGCACAACAGGCATTGGGTTGGATCCTGACTTGCATGCAGATCCTACACATCTAAATTCCTTGAGGTTGATTGAGGTCGAGAGAAAAAAAATCAGTAAATGATTCATATTATGAATGTAACACTGATGTTCACTCTTGTTAACATAAATGGATTATTTTTATTACATATATTCATAAGGAAGAGTTGAATCCACAAAGGTCATAAAGGTCTTGGTGCCTAGGAAAGGCAATTAATCACATCTGACTCTAGGAAGACGGTAGCTCAAATTTTTTTGAATCAAGAGCACTTAACCAGCATTTAACAAGAGACAAAAATATAGTATTGTGAAGTTCACTAAAAAAAAAAAAAAAAAAAAAAAAAAAAAATCTAATATGAATGACATACTCGGTTGCCAAAAGTACAGAACATAGGGATTCTCAAGACAACATGTAAAGGGAAAAATCTGACACTTCAGTAAAGGATTTTTAAGTTAAACAAAACACAAGGATAATACAGGTCAGCCATTACTAATCCAGAAATCAGTTTTCCAGTTCCATCAGTAATCCAGCACTAATTTCAGCTAGCACAATTTCAAATTTCATCATTATACTGATTCGGAAATTGTGCAGATGGTTGTAAATCCACAGCAGCAAGCCAGTGGAGGAGAAAGCAGTGATGAAGATGAGGAAGATGCAGCAGAAAGTCTTTATTAAGGTTAATTAAGTGTATTCTTATAGGTAGTAGGTTGGTAGACAGCAACCGCCCAGGGAGGTACTACCGTCCTGCCAAGTGAGTGTAAAACAAAAGCCTGTAATTGTTTTACATGATGGTAGGATTGCTGGTGTCCTTTTTTCTGTCTCATGAACATGCAAGATTTCAGGTACGTCTTGCTACTTCTACTTACACTTAGGTCACACTACACATACATGTACAAGCACATATATACACACCCCTCTGGGTTTTCTTCTATTTTCTTTCTAGTTCTTATTCTTGTTTATTTCCTCTTATCTCCATGGGGAAGTGGAACAGAATTCTTCCTCCGTAAGCCATGCGTGTTGTAAGAGGCGACTAAAATGCCGGGAGCAAGGGGCTAGTAACCTCTTCTCCTGTATATATTACTAAATGTAAAAGGAGAAACTTTCGTTTTTCCTTTTGGGCCACCCCGCCTCGGTGGGATACGGCCGGTGTGTTGAAAGAAAGAAAGAAGTGTATTCTAACCTAATCACTCTGTAATCAGACAAACTCACTAATACGGCACACTACAGGTCCCAATGATGCCGGATTAGTGATAGCCGACCTGTATTAAGTAATGAAATATAAGAATTAAAGGTATGTAAGGTCATACCTTTAATCCTTATGAAAGGATGAAATATTTTGAAGGCAATGACACAGGTTGGAAACAAGCTTTGATTAGGACAAATAAAAATTATCCAACCTCAAGAGAGGAACCTTATGATGGCATTTCAGTTTAGCCTGGACCTAAGTGAGAGTTATTTGTGATTTGTTCCAGCCACAGTACTGTGAAAATAAATATTCCAATAAAAGTTTGGGAAAATAAATATTCCAATAAAAGTTTGGAAAAATAAATATTCCAATAAAAGTTTGGAAAAATAAATATTCCAATAAAAGTTTGTTCTCTAACTTATCATCCACGCTGATATGACTGATTTCAATTAATCAGATCGAGATGACACACTTCATATTCACGGTGAAGTGAAACAAGCTCCTACAGCTTGGATCACAAACCCACAGACTGTTGCATGTGCCAAGTACATTCGTATTTATTCAGTGTGCACAAGACCAGCCACCATCTTTGCAATCATCATTACCAGCTAGGAACACAATAATCAGGGCCAACTAGTGGTGGTACACAAGCCTAAATCATCTGTTCACTGCTAAGTGTGCTGTAGCATTCTGACTTGTCACGGTGATTTAACCCTTTCAGGGTCCAAGGCCAAAATCAGGGCCAACTAGTGGTGGTACACAAGCCTAAAACATCTGTTCACTGCTAAGTGTGCTGTAGCATTCTGACTTGTCACGGTGATTTAACCCTTTCAGGGTCCAAGGCCAAAATCTGAAGTGGTGCCCCAGTGTCCAAGAATTTTCAAAAAAAAAAAATTTTTTATTTTTTCTTATGAAATGGTAGAGATTTTTTTTGTGAAGGTAATAAAACAAAAAGTACAAAATTTGATGGAAAATTGACGAAATTAGGCTCTCGCGAATTTTGATGTTTCAGCGATATTTACGAATCAGTGATTTTGCCGACTTTGACTCGCATTTTAGGCCAATTACATTATTCCAGTCGACCAAATTCTTAGCTATTTCACTTGTATTACTTTTATTCTATCAATTGAGCACAAGAAATCACCAAGTTAACTGTTTCAACTACAAAATAAAGTGATCGGAAATTGGTAATTTGGCCAATTTAACACAAAGTTCAAAATATTCCAATTTCAAAATAGGGTCCAGAATAAACAATGTAGGTATTCCTGGCACTAAACTAACATTTCCTCTGTTCATTAGTTACGTTTTGAGGCTTTACAAATAAATTCCATTTTGATTTTTTATTCACATAATGAATTTTTATTCACACCAAAAAATAGAAGATTTACTGTTATGCAATATTGTAATAATTGTATAAATATCATCACCACATTTGTGAATGTATATCAGACCCACCAGCTGGCGTGTATTAGACGTGTGAGGTCGTTTGTTTACTCTTGAACATCGGCAAAAATTTAACATTTCCACTACTTTGAGCTCAGTTTCAAGCCATTTCCAGTGCTAAAACCAATCAAATCATCTCTGTTTCTGTAATATGTCTTCCATTCTATCAAATGAGACCAAGAAATTGCAAATACAACTATAAAAAACATACAAAAAAACACTGCAAAGTCGCTGTTTTAATAAAAAATCACGGTCTCAGTTTTTTTCTCTTATTATACACAGTGTGCTGCAGGATTTGTTTTATGTGGTACACACATACCATATAGATGTATTCTCTCATACCTAGGCCCAAATTTACCACTCACAGTTTATCAGAGTGAGCTGAGCTCATGGCGTAGATCTACGGGACGGACCCTGAAAGGGTTAAGGATGGTTCAGTTACTTTGTTCAGGTGATTGTTCCAACCAGCCAGTTCTCTCAGGCTGCCATCTGGCATACGTATATATACAACTGTGGCCTCTGGTTCTTTGTGACATTTTGTGTTCGCTGTTATTATGCTGGATTGTATTGTACATGTACTTGTATATATGTAAATATTGTACACAGTAATTTGGCAAAGGAAGAATACCGGTATGCATAAATCACACAAGCCATTTCCGAGTCTTAACTTTATCCCTCATAACCATTACTGGCTGTTGCATATAGCACAACCCAGTACTAGAGTACAGAAGTACAGGAGCTCATGAAACAGACTTCTGTTTCACGAACTCTGGTACATCTAGTACCTCCATATCATGAACTCGGTTGTATCTGCATCCTCGGTACTGTGCAATTAATGCTGCCAAACAATTTCTGAGGAAGTCAGACAAACCAATGTAGATTTTTTTATTTTTTTTTTATTTTCTATTGACAAATGGATACTTTTTTTATGCCTTTCTTATTAAAGTGAATGCAAACAAATGTAATTTTTATTTGCTATACTATCAGAGTAATATAAAATATACACTCTGCTGCAAGCAACACTGGTGATGTGTGATGAGAAAGAGAATATTTTACCAGATTTTAATTCTTTCATCTGTACTGTAACAATCTTTAATTTGTTCTATGTTAATGAGATAAAATTTTTAGATAGCACTGCAGTTTTAACTTAATAAATTAAGAAAACTAAAAAAAATGAAAATAAGCATAAAAGTATTGAGATATAAAATTTGTTTAATTATTTCACAAAATAACAATATATTTGAAATTTCTGTTGTGAAAAATATTTAGGAAACTGAAGTTTGATCAACAGTATATAGTATACATAAATGCAGACTAATTGCAATAGTATATTCCTCAGCTCAAACTAGTAAAGAATTAACACCTGAAAATTCATAATGACTAAACCAAAGCCGATCAATAAACTGACCTGTTCCCAGTATTCTCTGAACCATGGATTTCGAGTGTTTTTCTCAGGGCTGAGAAGCCTGTAATAAGCTATGAAGTCCTTTACATCCTGCTGGCCATCTCTCAGTACTAGTGCTCCGCCAAGTTCAGAGTCGAACTCACGTAACTAAAACATCATATATGTATTACAAAACAAGGTATGTAATATCAACAAATGTATAAAAGACAGATGTGCAATGTTACATAACTATTATGGAAATGTTTTGCCTTCTAGGGCTTTGTCAATCACTAGACTGATAAAGCCTGTGATGGGTGAAAGGCTTTCATAATAAAATTTCCTAACATTTTTTTTTTTTTTTTTAACAAGTTGGCCGTCTCCCACCGAGGCAGGGTGACTCAAAGAGAAAGAAAATCCCCAAAAAGAAAATACTTTCATCATCATTCAACACTTTCACCTCACTCACACATAATCACTGTTTTTGCAGAGGTGCTCAGAATACAACAACAGTTTAGAAGCATATACGTATAAAGATACACAACATATCCCTCCAAACTGCCAATATCCCAAACCCCTCCTTTAGAATGCAGACATTGTACTTCCCATTTCCAGGACTCAAGTCCGGCTATATGAAAAAAACCGGTTTCCCTGAATCCGTTCACTAAATATTACCCTGCTCACACTCCAACAGATCGTCAGGTCCCAAATACCATTCGTCTCCATTCACTCCTATCGAACATGCTCATGCACGCCTGCTGGTAGTCCAAGCCCCTTGCCCACAAAACCTCCCTTACCCCTTCCTTCAAACCTTTTCAAGGACGACCCCTACCCCGCCCTCCTTCCCCTACAGATTTATATGCTCTCCATGTTATTCTACTTTGCATATGTGTATTTTATACAAAACAATTTACCTGGCATTTTATTTGATATTTGCCAATATTCACCTGTGTAGACTTAAGTAGTCTTCAAGCATTAGGTTAAGTCTGCCCGAAATGCCCCGACATGATGGTGGCTTTCTTTGTACCAATCAAACTATGAAATGTAAACATACATTGTAACCGTTTCAAAGAACTACACTTTTGTTTTGTTTGTTTGTAATCATAAGACTGCTTGATATTAAGATCAAAGACATTTGCTTTTTAATTAAGTTAATGAAAATCGTTCTGAAGCATCTTCGTAAATATTGTAGTTTATGGCAAGGAACCAGTTTAAAATCTGTAACTGCAATTACAAAAATAAATACAAGTGAAAAGAACAAATGAATGAAAATACCTGGGTGCTCTTGTCCATACTAGCACACCTTCAGATGGACTGTAGTGTTTTTGTGCAAATGTAATTCACACATAATACTGTACAGTGGTCCCTGGAGTCAAAATGGGCTTGAATTATGACTTACCCTCATAGAGGAATTTAGTTTTGAGTTACTTTGAAAAATTTGAGATACGATATGCGTACAATGGTACAACTGCTGTGGGTCACATCCTGAGGAACAAGATTAACCTAAGTTGCCTGAAATGCTTTCTTTATACAGTAGTATGCCAATGATATCAGCTAGGTCTGTAATAGCTGAATCATGTGCTTGCAGATATAATAATTATTATTATGGTTGGGGTGCATGGGTAGGCCTCAGCCAACCAGCGATGTGGTAGCTTGCCTCTTGGACAGTGTCTACCTGGAGGGTCTGAGCCAATAGTAGGGGTTTGCAAGGGTGGCTTAGCAGCTAATCAGCAATGGGGCTGAATGTCTCTATGGTAGCATCTCAGCCAATACCAGAGTTTGCACTACAGTTTATTGTTTACTCTTCAGCTTAAAACTATCACAAGTGTTTCCTGCACTAATTCTAGCTTATTTACCCAAGTGAGAGAGTAATTGTGGTAGGGGACTTGAATGCTAAAGTAGGAGAAACTTTTAGAGAGGGTGTGGTAGGTAAGTTTGGGGTGCCAGGTGTAAATGATAATGGGAGCCCTTTGATTGAACTTTGTATAGAAAGGGGTTTAGTTATAGGTAATACATATTTTAAGAAAAAGAGGATAAATAAGTATACACGATATGATGTAGGGCGAAATGACAGTAGTTTGTTGGATTATGTATTGGTAGATAAAAGACTGTTGAGTAGACTTCAGGATGTACATGTTTATAGAGGGGCCACAGATCTATCAGATCACTTTCTAGTTGTAGCTACACTGAGAGTAAAAGGTAGATGGGATACAAGGAGAATAGAAGCATCAGGGAAGAGAGAGGTGAAGGTTTATAAACTAAAAGAGGAGGCAGTTAGGGTAAGATATAAACAGCTATTGGAGGATAGATGGGCTAATGAGAGCATAGGCAATGGGGTCGAAGAGGTATGGGGTAGGTTTAAAAATGTAGTGTTAGAGTGTTCAGCAGAAGTTTGTGGTTACAGGAAAGTGGGTGCAGGAGGGAAGAGGAGCGATTGGTGGAATGATGATGTAAAGAGAGTAGTAAGGGAGAAAAAGTTAGCATATGAGAAGTTTTTACAAAGTAGAAGTGATGCAAGGAGGGAAGAGTATATGGAGAAAAAGAGAGAGGTTAAGAGAGTGGTGAAGCAATGTAAAAAGAGAGCAAATGAGAGAGTGGGTGAGATGTTATCAACAAATTTTGTTGAAAATAAGAAAAAGTTTTGGAGTGAGATTAACAAGTTAAGAAAGCCTAGAGAACAAATGGATTTGTCAGTTAAAAATAGGAGAGGAGAGTTATTAAATGGAGAGTTAGAGGTATTGGGAAGATGGAAGGAATATTTTGAGGAATTGTTAAATGTTGATGAAGATAGGGAAGCTGTGATTTCGTGTATAGGGCAAGGAGGAATAACATCTTGTAGGAGTGAGGAAGAGCCAGTTGTGAGTGTGGGGGAAGTTCGTGAGGCAGTAGGTAAAATGAAAGGGGGTAAGGCAGCCGGGATTGATGGGATAAAGATAGAAATGTTAAAAGCAGGTGGGGATATAGTTTTGGAGTGGTTGGTGCAATTGTTTAATAAATGTATGGAAGAGGGTAAGGTACCTAGGGATTGGCAGAGAGCATGCATAGTTCCTTTGTATAAAGGCAAAGGGGATAAAAGAGAGTGCAAAAATTATAGGGGGATAAGTCTGTTGAGTGTACCTGGTAAAGTGTATGGTAGAGTTATAATTGAAAGAATTAAGAGTAAGACGGAGAATAGGATAGCAGATGAACAAGGAGGCTTTAGGAAAGGTAGGGGGTGTGTGGACCAGGTGTTTACAGTGAAACATATAAGTGAACAGTATTTAGATAAGGCTAAAGAGGTCTTTGTGGCATTTATGGATTTGGAAAAGGCGTATGACAGGGTGGATAGGGGGGCAATGTGGCAGATGTTGCAAGTGTATGGTGTAGGAGGTAGGTTACTGAAAGCAGTGAAGAGTTTTTACGAGGATAGTGAGGCTCAAGTTAGAGTATGTAGGAAAGAGGGAAATTTTTTCCCAGTAAAAGTAGGACTTAGACAAGGATGTGTGATGTCACCGTGGTTGTTTAATATATTTATAGATGGGGTTGTAAGAGAAGTAAATGCGAGGGTCTTGGCAAGAGGCGTGGAGTTAAAAGATAAAGAATCACACACAAAGTGGGAGTTGTCACAGCTGCTCTTTGCTGATGACACTGTGCTCTTGGGAGATTCTGAAGAGAAGTTGCAGAGATTGGTGGATGAATTTGGTAGGGTGTGCAAAAGAAGAAAATTAAAGGTGAATACAGGAAAGAGTAAGGTTATGAGGATAACAAAAAGATTAGGTGATGAAAGATTGAATATCAGATTGGAGGGAGAGAGTATGGAGGAGGTGAACGTATTCAGATATTTGGGAGTGGACGTGTCAGCGGATGGGTCTATGAAAGATGAGGTGAATCATAGAATTGATGAGGGAAAAAGAGTGAGTGGTGCACTTAGGAGTCTGTGGAGACAAAGAACTTTGTCCTTGGAGGCAAAGAGGGGAATGTATGAGAGTATAGTTTTACCAACGCTCTTATATGGGTGTGAAGCGTGGGTGATGAATGTTGCAGCGAGGAGAAGGCTGGAGGCAGTGGAGATGTCATGTCTGAGGGCAATGTGTGGTGTGAATATAATGCAGAGAATTCGTAGTTTGGAAGTTAGGAGGAGGTGCGGGATTACCAAAACTGTTGTCCAGAGGGCTGAGGAAGGGTTGTTGAGGTGGTTCGGACATGTAGAGAGAATGGAGCGAAACAGAATGACTTCAAGAGTGTATCAGTCTGTAGTGGAAGGAAGGCGGGGTAGGGGTCGGCCTAGGAAGGGTTGGAGGGAGGGGGTAAAGGAGGTTTTGTGTGCGAGGGGCTTGGACTTCCAGCAGGCATGCTTGAGCGTGTTTGATAGGAGTGAATGGAGACAAATGGTTTTTAATACTTGACGTGCTGTTGGAGTGTGAGCAAAGTAACATTTATGAAGGGATTCAGGGAAACCGGCAGGCCGGACTTGAGTCCTGGAGATGGGAAGTACAGTGCCTGCACTCTGAAGGAGGGGTGTTAATGTTGCAGTTTAAAAACTGTAGTGTAAAGCACCCTTCTGGCAAGACAGTGATGGAGTGAATGATGGTGAAAGTTTTTCTTTTTCGGGCCACCCTGCCTTGGTGGGAATCGGCCGGTGTGATAATAAAAAAAAAAAATTACCCTTCGTAACTATATTTGTGTTATAATTACACCATCTTTTGCATTACCAAGACATTCAAGTCCCTAAAGTGTACAGTAAGCAGACTATTTCTCTGAAGAACAAGCCAGTGAATGATGATGAATCAGATGCTTGTGCGACACTTGGGTATCTTTATTGTAGAAACATTTCACAAACCAGTGACTTCCTCAGTCCAATACAGAGTTATATCCATCTTGGGATCTTGTAATAAATTACCATAAACCCATATGTTTTGGGGTTTGAGTTAGAATAGTTTTGAGGTATGACACGTCTTCTGAAATGGATTAATATCGTAGCTCAAGGGATCACTGTATGTATTTACTAAATATGTATATGCCTAATACTGTATTCACTAAATCATCATAAACCATAATATAGTGTTCACTAAAAGTTTGCGGTATATTTTTTATGACGAAGTACCTTATCCTTGTGATCACCCCATGTGGAAGTCCCCAAGAAGACAAGCTGGTGTTTAAGCAAGCGGTGGGCTCGGACTGCTCTCTTAACAGCACCAAGCAAGTCCCTCGTGTCATTCAGGGTCAGGAAGAGAACAGTGGCACGGGCACCAGCCACTGCTTTCTCGGTCAGCTGTTCCACAATCTATTAAAAAGATATCTAAATTGTATTACAGCCCATAAAGCAGAACATTACTGATTTTATTTTAAGAGTAAATGTTCTTTCGTGTTTTTTTTTTCAAATTAGTCCCCTAAAAATGTAGAATTCAGTTAAAAAAATTAAAATAGCTGTGAATTTGCCAGTTGTGAAAATTTTCTGAATTAATGTTACATACAGTGGACCTCCGACATTCGATGGCATCGACATTCGATAAATCCGACATTCGATGCATTTTAACGCAAAAATTTCGCCTAGACATTCGATGGAAAACCCGACATTCGATACAATTCATACAAGACGTGTCCACGTGTGGCCTGAACTGCCCCATGTGTGCCAGAGTTTACAAGCCAGCCAGTGTGCGCGCATCTAAAGATACATTCGGTACATTCCATATTATCCATATTATCACTTTTTGGTGCTTGTTTCTGCAAAATAAGTAACCATGGGCCCCAAGAAAACTTCTAGTGCCAACCCTTCAAGAAAAAAGGTGCTAATGACTACTGAAATGAAGAAAGAGATAATTGCAAAGTACGAAAGTGGAGTGCGTGTGTCGGAGTGCATGATGATTTGGTAAAGAAATTGCCTGCAACTAGTGGTGGTGTGAGTGAATTTAAGGCCAGCAAAGGTTGGTTTGAAAGATTTAAGAATCGTAGTGGCATACACAGTGTGGTAAGGCATGGTGAGGCTGCCAGTTCAAGTCCTAATGGAAAGGGATTCCCCTTCTAAACATTAACACCATCCACACTCTCCCCTCCTCCCATCCCATCAATCATCACCAGATCTTCATTAAAGCTAAGTGTCAATTATTCTATTGTTATTAATCTATTGTTATTGTAATTATTCTATTGCATTAAATTTAATATTTCATGTGGTAAAATTTTTTTTTTCATACTTTTGGGTGTCTTGCACGGATTAATTTGATTTCCATTATTTCTTATGGGGAAAATTAATTCGACTTTCGATGTTTTCGACATTTGATGAGCTCTCAGGAACGGATTAATATCGAATGTCGGGGGTCCACTGTACTGCAATCTTTTAAAAGTTTTAAACACTGGAATGTGGTAGATATTTCTATGGAAAATTCTTCATAAATCCAGCTCTTCAAAGAATGGGCTGCAAAAAAATCATAAGGAAACATTCAACATAATAAAAAAGAAAAAATAGCCTATTATTGATTATAAACATATATGTATTAGGCTTATAGGTAGTAGGTTGGTAGACAGCAACCACCCAGGGAGGTACTACCGTCCTGCCAAGTGAGTGTAAAACGAAAGCCTGTAATTGTTTTACATGATGGTAGGATTACTGGTGTCCTTTTTTCTGTCTCATGAACATGCAAGATTTCAGGCATGTCTTGCTACTTCTACTTACACTTAGGTCACACTACACATACATGTACAAGCACATATATACACACCCCTCTGGGTTTTCTTCAATTTTTTTTCTAGTTCTTATTCTTGTTTATTTCCTCTTATCTCCATGAGGAAGTGGAACAGAATTCTTCCTCCGTAAGCCATGCATGTTGTAAGAGGCGACTAAAATGCCGGGAGCAAGGGGCTAGTAACCTCTTCTCCTGTATATATTACTAAATGTAAAAGGAGAAACTTTCGTTTTTCCTTTTGGGCCACCCTGCCTCGGTGGGATACGGCCGGTGTGTTGAAAGAAAGAAAGATGTATTAGGCTACCTGATCAGCCAGAGTGGTCATTGCTGGAGGGTCCAGTGGCATCAGTTTAATATCTTGAGCCAAACACACGCGTGATGCCTGAGCGACCGTCCTGAAGGCTTCGGCACCAGCCATAGCCTCGGGATCTTCTGATGATACTACCAGTGACACATAATCCCAACCCAGAAATCTCAGCATCTGATGAAATTATGTCCACAAATAACTCAGGAAAAACATATATTTCTTCAACTTAAAGATTATAATTATATACAAAACCTTATGCTAAACCCACATGGGCCATGCAGCACTGCTTCAATATCAAGATTGGTCAAGAAGTAAAATTACTGGAACAATGACAATGCAAGTGGACACTATACAGAAATTCAAAAATAAATTTGACAGATTAAGTCATGTCCATCATTTCAAGGTTAAGCAGCGGAAGCAAAAGCTCCCCTTTCCCCACAAGCTTAAAATAGATAATTACAATAGACTATACCTGAACCAATCCTTCTGCTTCCATATTAACAGGTGGGCTCATTTGCAATGCATAAGGAGAGTGTGCTTGTGATGGCCCCATGTTAATGGAGGTAATATTGAGAGAGGACAATATATCACCTGTTACTCTTGCTGTTTCTGGGTCAAGTGATGTTATGAAAGTTTGGATGTCACTGACATCAATGTTGATCCCAGGAAGAGAACTCTTCACAAGGCTCGTCACTTGGTTCATTGTGCGGATCTGTTTTGAAAAAAAAAATTAAGCTACAAAAAACATTATTTTATGTAATGTAAAGAAAGCACACCTAGTTATAAAATGAATTTTCTCAACAAAATTGTTAATAAACCTCATTCACTGCTTCTTCAGTGGAGAAGTGATTTGATGCTGGTGAAGGGTGTACCTATAGCTAAATAAACTTACTAAACTCACACGAGTCATACAGCAGGTAGTGACCAGGTTTGATCCAAGGAAGGAAAGGTTAACTCCAATTCTTAAGATGAAGGCACCTTTCTTGAAGGAACACACAATAAAGCTTCATTACCCTCATGCTTTTCAGAACTTAAATGTTTACTCGCAAAACTTTACACTACATTTATATGGATGACAATACACGACACCTTCGCACAACGAAGAAATTACAAGTTTTCCATCAATGAACATTTGCAGAATGAAACAATGATCAATTTTCAGTTACTCGGCATTTTTCTAAAGTCAGTAGTAATTTTTGTTCAAAATACCTTGGATGTTAATCAATATCAGGTAACTACCCACCCTAGATCCACAGGTGTCAAGAACAATTGCCCCAAGTGTTGTAGCTGGCAACAACTTCTGGTGCTGGTTGATCTGATCCACAGCCCAGAGAAATGCTTCCACCTCTTGCATGGTCTCTCCATTGATAGTCTCACTACAGTCTGCACCTGAACACCATACCAAAAAAGGTCAATTAAAATTCAACATAACATTTTGAATATGACAACACCTAACATCTTTTTTTAACACAGTGGCCATCTCCTACTGACAAAAAAATAAGGTAACATATGAATTATGATGAATATGGGTTATAATAAGCGTGTATGCACCTGGAGAAGAGAGAAGTGTAGAGGAGAGAGAGAGATTTTGGGAAATGTTGAGTGAATGCGTGGGGAGTTTTGACTCAAGTGTGAGAGTAATGGTGGTTGGGGATTTCAATGCTAAAGTGGGTAAAAATGTTATGGAGGGAGTAGTAGGTAAATTTGGGGTGCCAGGGGTAAATGTAAATGGGGAGCCTTTAATTGAGCTATGTGTAGAAAGAAATTTGGTAATAAGTAATACATATTTTATGAAAAAGAGGATAAATAAATATACAAGGTATGATGTAGCACGTAATGAAAGTAGTTTATTAGATTATGTATTGGTGGATAAAAGGTTGATGGGTAGGCTCCAGGATGTACATGTTTATAGAGGGGCAACTGATATATCGGATCATTATTTAGTTGTAGCTACAGTTAGAGTAAGAGGTAGATGGGAAAAGAGGAAGGTGGCAACAACAAGTAAGAGGGAGGTGAAAGTGTATAAACTAAGGGAGGAGGAAGTTCGGGCGAGATATAAGCGACTATTAGCAGAAAGGTGGGATAGTGCAAAGATGAGTAATGGGGGGGTTGAAGAGGGTTGGAATAGTTTTAAAAATGCAGTATTAGAATGTGGGGCAGAAGTTTGTGGTTATAGGAGGGTGGGTGCAGGAGGAAAGAGGAGTGATTGGTGGAATGATGAAGTAAAGGGTGTGATAAAAGAGAAAAAGGTAGCTTATGAGAGGTTTTTACAAAGCAGAAGTGTTATAAGAAGAGCAGAATATATGGAGAGTAAAAGAAAGGTAAAGAGAGTGGTGAGAGAGTGCAAAAGGAGAGCAGATGATAGAGTGGGAGAGGCACTGTCAAGAAATTTTAATGAAAATAAGAAAAAATTTTGGAGTGAGTTAAACAAGTTAAGAAAGCCAAGGGAAAATATGGATTTGTCAGTTAAAAACAGAGTAGGGGAGTTAGTAGATGGGGAGATGGAGGTATTAGGTAGATGGCGAGAATATTTTGAGGAACTTTTAAATGTTAAGGAAGAAACAGAGGCAGTAATTTCATGCACTGGTCAGGGAGGTATACCATCTTTTAGGAGTGAAGAAGAGCAGAATGTAAGTGTGGGGGAGGTACGTGAGGCATTACGTAAAATGAAAGGGGGTAAAGCAGCTGGTACTGATGGGATCATGACAGAAATGTTAAAAGCAGGGGGGGATATAGTGTTGGAGTGGTTGGTACTTTTGTTCAATAAATGTATGAAAGAGGGGAAGGTACCTAGGGATTGGCGGAGAGCATGTATAGTCCCTTTATATAAAGGGAAAGGGGACAAAAGAGACTGTAAAAATTATAGAGGAATAAGCTTACTGAGTATACCAGGAAAAGTGTACGGTAGGGTTATAATTGAAAGAATTAGAGGTAAGACAGAATGTAGGATTGCGGATGAGCAAGGAGGTTTCAGAGTGGGTAGGGGATGTGTAGATCAAGTGTTTACATTGAAGCATATATGTGAACAGTATTTAGATAAAGGTAGGGAAGTTTTTATTGCATTTATGGATTTAGAAAAGGCATATGATAGAGTGGATAGAGGAGCAATGTGGCAGATGTTGCAAGTATATGGAATAGGTGGTAAGTTATTAAATGCTGTAAAGAGTTTTTATGAAGATAGTGAGGCTCAGGTTAGGGTGTGTAGAAGAGAGGGAGACTATTTCCCGGTAAAAGTAGGTCTTAGACAGGGATGTGTAATGTCACCATGGTTGTTTAATATATTTATAGATGGGGTTGTTAAGGAAGTAAATGCTAGGGTGTTTGGGAGAGGGGTGGGATTAAATTATGGGGAATCAAATTCAAAATGGGAATTGACACAGTTACTTTTTGCTGATGATACTGTGCTTATGGGAGATTCTAAAGAAAAATTGCAAAGGTTAGTGGATGAGTTTGGGAATGTGTGTAAAGGTAGAAAGTTGAAAGTGAACATAGAAAAGAGTAAGGTGATGAGGGTGTCAAATGATTTAGATAAAGAAAAATTGGATATCAAATTGGGGAGGAGGAGTATGGAAGAAGTGAATGTTTTCAGATACTTGGGAGTTGACGTGTCGGCGGATGGATTTATGAAGGATGAGGTTAATCATAGAATTGATGAGGGAAAAAAGGTGAGTGGTGCGTTGAGGTATATGTGGAGTCAAAAAACGTTATCTATGGAGGCAAAGAAGGGAATGTATGAAAGTATAGTAGTACCAACACTCTTATATGGGTGTGAAGCTTGGGTGGTAAATGCAGCAGCGAGGAGACGGTTGGAGGCAGTGGAGATGTCCTGTTTAAGGGCAATGTGTGGTGTAAATATTATGCAGAAAATTCGGAGTGTGGAAATTAGGAGAAGGTGTGGAGTTAATAAAAGTATTAGTCAGAGGGCAGAAGAGGGGTTGTTGAGGTGGTTTGGTCATTTAGAGAGAATGGATCAAAGTAGAATGACATGGAAAGCATATAAATCTATAGGGGAAGGAAGGCGGGGTAGGGGTCATCCTCGAAAGGGTTGGAGAGAGGGGGTAAAGGAGGTTTTGTGGGTAAGGGGCTTGGACTTCCAGCAAGCGTGCGTGAGCGTGTTAGATAGGAGTGAATGGAGACGAATGGTACTTGGGACCTGACGATCTGTTGGAGTGTGAGCAGGGTAATATTTAGTGAAGGGATTCAGGGAAACCGGTTATTTTCATATAGTCGGACTTGAGTCCTGGAAATGGGAAGTACAATGCCTGCACTTTAAAGGAGGGGTTTGGGATATTGGCAGTTTGGAGGGATATGTTGTGTATCTTTATATGTGTATGCTTCTAGACTGTTGTATTCTGAGCACCTCTGCAAAAACAGTGATAATGTGCGAGTGTGGTGAAAGTGTTGAATGATGATGAAAGTATTTTCTTTTTGGGGATTTTCTTTCTTTTTTGGGTCACCCTGCCTCGGTGGGAGACGGCCGACTTGTTGAAAAAAAAAAAAAAAAAAAAAAAAAAAAAATGATTCCTCTTTTTTTTTTTTGGGGGGGGGGAGGGGGGGAAAGCAACCTCAGTGGGAGACAGCCAGTGCACAGAAAAAAATATCAACATTGTTAAATTCATCGCATTACATTCTGAATATGGCATTTGAAAACATGTAATATATGTACCATAGTACTGTCTACCATTTTACCCCAGACAACCAAGTCTGAAAATATTTATTTCTTGCACCATTTAAGAATAGACCTAAAACTGCCATATGTGGTCTTTCACACCTCGAAACATTAAATATGTTTGAAGGAATGCTTAAATTATTTACTATTCCAACTCACACAAATGCAGTATATATAAGTAAGTAAGTAAGTAAGTAAATTTATTCAGGTGTACACAAATACAGTTACATAGAATTATCATACATAGCAGCATATGTGTAGAGAACCTAGGATAACCCAAAAAAGTCAGACAGAGTGACTTATTTCCATTGGGGTCCATTTGTTTGCAATGGAAAACAAGTGTGAAGCAAGTCCAAGGGTTACCTAAAAAAAAGTGTATGAAAGTGGGGGTGAAATGGAAAAACAACAAAGCAAGACAAAAAAAAAAAAAGGCTAAAGAATATATAAACATTATTTAATGAAACATCAAAAATGGAAATGAAGAAAAATAAAATAATAAACTCTTTTATATAAATAATTATACTATAGTAGTATATTAAAAACAATAAGAAGTAAAATCTGCATGTAACCTTATGTACTAACAGTGAGAATGTCTGCTTTTAATTTACCAGTTCCCCATATGCCAGAGCAAACTTGTTGTGTGGGACTCATGAAATCATAATGACAACTGTAAACAATTCACAAAACAGTAGGGTTCAAACCCATGGCAAGCCAGTCATAAAGTCAGCAGGCCAGTGCACTATCCACTGTACCATTCCAATGAAATAGGTATGTTATGGGGCTATAGGACCCAACATGTATTTATAAGTAGCAGTTACTCTGGAATACCTAATTATATTGAATTGATGGGGACTTTGCTCTAAATGTCAGAAGGACTGATCAACCTTATGACTGAGAGGCAGCTGGGTCAAGCCTATTTTTCTCAATATAATAGGTTATACTATAGACACATAAACACACAATTTAAATAAGTAGTTTATAAAGTTGTATTTCTTTTTGTAAAAGTAAAATTAAGGTGTGGTAGAATTGTGGTAACTGGAGAATTGTGCTTGGCAACAGTCTTTTGTTTTGGTGGGAGGAGCTTAGCCAGGCTCTCTCTCTCTCTCTCCCTCTCACTGACTCTCTCTCTCTGTGGCTGACCTTCAACCTGGCAGAATCTCTGGGTCCTTCTTCTATCGTTTGGGGCATCATGTGTGCTCCAGGGGTGAGTTTTTATAATTTAAGTTGTGGCCACCATACCCAGGGTGACTAAAGTGTGTCAAAACACTGGTTAGCCCAGAGTTATGTCAAGAAGAGAGAAGGACAAAAGTTGTTGGAACACACCATGTGGAGAACAGGTATGGAGTGTGTAGATTTTGTTTTGAAAATGTGAGGCTGTGATTGTATATTCTGTACATATCTATTGAGACTACAGTTATATTTTTATAGTAGTAGTTTACATAACCTGTGAAGAGGGCTGGTGAAAGGGTATCAGAGACACTCAAGATGATCAGCCATGATGTAAGTATTACCCCTAGACAGATGAGGCCATTAAGTAAAAAGCTACCCCACACTAGAACATGTAGTGAGAACCTTACTATCAAAGTAATAAGGGACAAACCAACATAACAAGGTATTAGACCAACAAGGTACAGTGGATAGTGCACTGGCCTCCTTGCAAGTGTGTTCTGTGAGAGGGTGTGTTTGTTTGTTTGTTTTCCAAGTTTGCTCCCCACCATTGTAAACCTTCCTTTGACTACCAGAAGTGAGTACAAAAAATATCTACCTTCCAATGTTCTACATCTGCCCTCATTTGTGATTATCTTTATACACAACCCTTCCTACTTCCCCAACAAGCTCTTCCCATTAATAAAATATGCAAATAAACTGAGGTTATGGGAATGTCATCGGCATATTCATTTACGGTCATAGAAAGCTCTAAATAATGTACCCTACAAAAGTAGCAAAGTTAGTTGAATCACAAGAAACAGGGCTTGGGAAGTGAGCAAGTGGCCCCTATTTATCACACTTCGCAATTAATTTTTTGAAATCACGAATTATTTTAGACTGGATTGAAATTTAGTAAGTATTAACTCATAGCACAGTGGAAGCACATATGATTTTAACCAAAAAACCTGGATCGAATCCTGCACGGGGACAGATGTACAGCATGTGCAAGGTTACCTAGTAGTAACGAGAGACCTAAGAGAAAACTGACTGTCATGGGTCACATCCTGCAGAACCTGAGAAGGGTTCTAAGAGAAGTAAGTCATACTGCTTGGCTTTCTTGGGTTATCCTGGACTATTAATTTTCTGTGGTTTCTAGTCCAAATAAAGTCATCTTTGCATATTAATTGTTTAGGATAATAATAAGTATCTGCATGCCTATGGCAAGACAGTGATAGTGTAAATGGTGGTGAAAGTGTTTCTTTCTCGGATCACCCTACCTCGGTGGGAGACAGCCAGCATGTTAAAAAAAAAAGTGTAGTTTGATAATCTGGTGAAGGCTACCCAACTCGGATTCAAGCACATATGACCCCTTGTTCACACACACTTGATGAATGGCTTTGTGGGTATAAGTAGGAGAGATTCATGCAGAACGAGGCATTCCTAGCTTAATTACACCCTAAGTCACACACATCGGCACTTACAAATGGGCTACCAAAGCATAAATTAAGACTTTATGACCAACAGCAGTAGCATATTCATGTGTGAAATGTAACCATCCGTTGTATTATTGCTTTCTATGCAAACAATTCATCTGTAAGTTGAAACACCAGAAACACAATGTGCTTGTAAAGTGAAACACCAGAAATGCAAATTGTTTGTAAAGTGAAGCACCTGAAATGCAACCCATTTGTAAAGTGAACACCAGGAATGCAACTCATTTGTAAAGTGAAACACCATGAACACAACTCATTTGTAAAGTGAAACACTATGAATACAACTAATTTGTAAAGTGAAACACTATGAACACAACTCATTTGTAAAGTGAAACACCATGAACACAACTCATTTGTAAAGTGAAACACCATGAACACAACTCATTTGTAAAGTGAAACACCATGAACACAACTCATTTGTAAAGTGAAACACCATGAACACAACTCATTTGTAAAGTGAAACATCATAAGCATTACTCTTTGTAAAGTGAAACACCAGAGGTAAAACTCATTTGTAAGTTGGGGGACTTCCAGTATTATGATGAGACAGACTTACCATCACGAGAAGGACGATGAATGGGGAAAAGTGCAGCTACAACTATGTGATCTGGAGACGGCAACAATACATGTTTCTGTGTCACTCCTTCCAATGTCACATTTCGGATCTGTTGAAAGCAATGGCTGTTTAACATATAATAAATTTAAAAACTTAATGTCAAATACTTTGTAGAACATGACATATATAACTAGAAAAAGGGGGTTAAAAAAAAGTAATATGCAGTAGGACCCCCATATCTGCAGGGAATACGTTCCAAGGACCTGCCGTGGATGCTGAAACTGTGGATAGTAGCAAACCCCTATAAAAGTCCTCTAAATACCTATTATAAAGTTTAATTGATAAATTATGATAAAAGGTGATAATACTATAATTTTTTCACTGATATGACGCACTTTACGGCTTCTCTTAGGCTTTGAAGAACAGTCAGCTTTTCTACTTTTGTGCTTTGGGGCCATTATTATGCAAAATTAAGAGGTATTTTTAGACCACAGTAAACCTTGGATAACTGAAACTGTGGATACCAAATCCATGAATAAGGGGGTTCTACTGAATTCCTAATTTAACCCTTTGACTGTCGAGGTCGTATATATACGTCTTACGAGATACCACGTTTGACGTATATATACTCAAAGTATATGGAGAAAAAGAGAGAGGTTAAGACAGTGGTGAAGCAATGTAAAAAGAGAGCAAATGAGAGAGTGGGTGAGATGTTATCAACAAATTTTGTTGAAAATAAGAAAAAGTTTTGGAGTGAGATTAACAAGTTAAGGAAGCCTAGAGAACAAATGGATTTGTCAGTTAAAAATAGAAGAGGAGAGTTATTAAATGGAGAGTTAGAGGTATTGGGAAGATGGAGGGAATATTTTGAGGAATTGTTAAATGTTGATGAAGATAGGGAAGCTGTGATTTCGTGTATAGGGCAAGGAGGAATAACATCTTGTAGGAGTGAGGAAGAGCCAGTTGTGAGTGTGGGGGAAGTTCGTCAGGCAGTAGGTAAAATGAAAGGGGGTAAGGCAGCCGGGATTGATGGGATAAAGATAGAAATGTTAAAAGCAGGTGGGGATATAGTTTTGGAGTGGTTGGTGCAATTATTTAATAAATGTATGGAAGAGGGTAAGGTACCTAGGGATTGGCAGAGAGCATGCATAGTTCCTTTGTATAAAGGCAAAGGGGACAAAAGAGAGTGCAAAAATTATAGGGGGATAAGTCTGTTGAGTATACCTGGTAAAGTGTATGGTCGAGTTATTATTGAAAGAATTAAGAGTAAGATGGAGAATAGGATAGCAGATGAACAAGGAGGCTTTAGGAAAGGTAGGGGGTGTGTGGACCAGGTGTTTACAGTGAAACATATAAGTGAACAGTATTTAGATAAGGCTAAAGAGGTCTTTGTGGCATTTATGGATTTGGAAAAGGCGTATGACATGGTGGATAGGGGGGCAATGTGGCAGATGTTGCAGGTGTATGGTGTAGGAGGTAGGTTACTGAAAGCAGTGAAGAGTTTTTACGAGGATAGTGAGGCTCAAGTTAGAGTATGTAGGAAAGAGGGAAATTATTTCCCAGTAAAAGTAAGCCTTAGACAAGGATGTGTGATGTCACCATGGTTGTTTAATATATTTATAGATGGGGTTGTAAGAGAAGTAAATGCGAGGGTCTTGGCAAAAGGCGTGGAGTTAAAAGATAAAGAATCACACATAAAGTGGGAGTTGTCACAGTTGCTCTTTGCTGATGACACTGTGCTCTTGGGAGATTCTGAAGAGAAGTTGCAGAGATTGGTGGATGAATTTGGTAGGGTGTGCAAAAGAAGAAAATTAAAAGTGAATACAGGAAAGAGTAAGGTTACGAGGATAACAAAAAGATTAGGTGATGAAAGATTGGATATCAGATTGGAGGGAGAGAGTATGGAGGAGGTGAATGTATTCAGATATTTGGGAGTGGACGTGTCAGCGGATGGGTCTATGAAAGATGAGGTGAATCATAGAATTGATGAGGGGAAAAGGGTGAGTGGTGCACTTAGGAGTCTGTGGAGACAAAGAAATTTGTCCTTGGAGGCAAAGAGGGGAATGTATGAGAGTATAGTTTTACCAACGCTCTTATATGGGTGTGAAGCATGGGTGATGAATGTTGCAGCGAGGAGAAGGCTGGAGGCAGTGGAGATGTCATGTCTGAGGGTAATGTGTGGTGTGAATATAATGCAGAGAATTCGTAGTTTGAAAGTTAGGAGGAGGTGCGGGATTACCAAAACTGTTGTCCAGAGGGCTGAGGAAGGGTTGTTGAGGTGGTTCGGACGTGTAGAGAGAATGGAGCGAAACAGAGTGACTTCAAGAGTGTATCAGTCTGTAGTGGAAGGAAGGCGGGGTAGGGGTTGGCCTAGGAAAGGTTGGAGGGAGGGGGTAAAGGAGGTTTTGTGTGCGAGGGGCTTGGACTTCCAGCAGGCATGCATGAGCGTGTTTGATAGGAGTGAATGGAGACAAATGGTTTTTAATACTTGACGTGCTGTTGGAGTAACATTTATGAAGGGGTTCAGGGAAACCGGCAGGCCGGACTTGAGTCCTGGAGATGGGAAGTACAGTGCCTGCACTTTGAAGGAGGGGTGTTAATGTTGCAGTTTAAAAACTGTAGTGTAAAGCACCCTTCTGGCAAGACAGTGATGGAGTGAATGATGGTGAAAGTTTTTCTTTTTCGGGCCATCCTGCCTTGGTGGGAATCGGCCAGTGTGATAATAAAAAAAAAAATACTCATAAATTCTAGCGGCTTCAAATCAAGCAGGAGAAAGCTGGCGGGCCCACATTTCAGAGAATGGGTCTGTGTGGTCAGTGTGCACCATATAAAAAAAAATCCTGGAGCATGCAGTGCATAATGAGAAAAAAAAAACTACGACCTTTTTTTTTAATTAAAATGCTGACTTTGTGGTCTATTTTCGTGTAGTATTTATGGTTGTATTCTCGTTTTCTTGGTCTCATTTGATAGAATGGAAAACATATAGAAATAGAGGTGATTTTGATTGATTTTACTATAAAAAGAACCTGCAAATGGAGCTCAAAGTAGGGGAAATGATTTTTGCCGATGTTCAAAAGTAAACAAATGATGTCATTGTCCAATAAATGTCCAACTAGCCATTCTAATATGCAGTCATGAATGGGTTGATGTTATTTATACAATTATTATAGTACTGCAGTAGTCTGCGTAACAGTAAATCTTCTATTTTTTGCTTGAATAAAAATTCAAAATAGAAAGCAAGAGTAATATCAGAGGGGCTTGGAGATGTGACTGATGAAACTGATGACCAAGAAAATGTTATTTTTGAGCCAGGAATGACTGCATTGTTCATTCTGGACCTTATTTTGAAATTGTCATATTTTTTAATTTTCATGAAATTGGCCAAATTGCAAATTTCTGACCACGTTATTGGGTAGTTGAAATCGGTAAATGGGCAGCTTCTTGTACTCAATCGACAGAAAAAATGTTTTTCTAAAAAAATAGTTATGAGTCTGGTCGACTGGAACAATGGAATTAGCCGAAAATAGGGCTCAAAGTGGGCAAAATCGCTGAGGTCGCTAACTTCGCAAGAGCATAATTCCGTCAGTTTTCCATCAAATTTCGTGTTTTTGGTGTCATTACAATCGGGAAAAGATTCTCTATCATTTCATAAGAATTTTTTTTTTTTTTTTTTTTAATTTTGCGACACCAGGAGACACTTCAGGATTGGGGTTGCGACAGCCAAGGGGTTAACAACAAATGTGTCATCTAGCATTATTCGCCCAGACTGTATTGCTACAGTAAGTATACTCAACTAGCATCATTTACAAAATGTGTATGATTACATTAATTGTACACTGCTACCATGAGCCATGGTCCACAGGATGAGAAACACCCAAATGGTACAAATTCGGGTAGGTCCTCAAAAATTTTTAAAATTATTCGCTCACGACTTTCAAAGGGATTGTTGAGGTTGTGCAATCTGACATAACTGTGAGGGACTACTGGAGGTCATATAACATCCTGAAAGCCGCCACAAACATTGATTTTATTACATTATAATTTGGTCTTGTTTTATGACTTATCATTTTATGACACTGTTTTGCTGGAACCTAACACTGTTGTAAAATGGGTCCTACCTGTACAGTACAGTACAGTGGAACCTCGGCACTCAAACAGCTCCGTACTCAAACAATTCGGTATTTGAACGCTATGTTCGGTAAACAAATCACTCGGTGATCGACTGTTTGCTCAGCACTCGTCCAAGCAAACATGACCTGCCAGAACTTTGCTGTAAACTATTTCATGTTTCTTTGTATTTTTTGGTGCTTTTATAATACGACCTCTCCTCACTAAGCGACGTACTCGTTTACCGACACCTCGGACTTACAACTAGCTCTCTGACCAGTATTCATACCTAAATAATGTACATTAGAGCTGATTTCCTCTGTTCTGTTTATTTCAATATACAGTACACTATTGTATATTGAAACAACATTTCTGGTATTAAAAAATACCAGAAATGCTATAAATGGTGCAAAGGTGACATTAAACAATATCAAAGATGACTGACACAAACTCGCTACCATTATATGTATGTATGCTTGTCACTTAGCAACGGATTTGCTTAACAACATGGTCTCAGGAACAGAGCTCCATCGTTTAGTGAGGAGAGGCTGTATTTGTATAAATAAGTCACCATGGGGCCTAAGAGGGTTAGTGATAACAGCCAACCAAAAAGAAAATTGGTTGGGAAAAACTCGTTCTGTACTCCAACAGATCGGCACTCGAACAGCCTTCTGGAACCAATTAAATTTGAATGCCGAGGTTACATTGTATGTATATGATACATCAATTTTGGCATAATGTGTGTATTTTTATGGTAGGATTGCTGGTGTCTTTTGTCTGTCTCATAAATATGCAAGATTACAGGTACGTCTTGCTACTTCTACTTACACTTAGGTCACACTACACATACGTGTACAAGCATATATATACACACCCCTCTGGGTTTTCTTCTATTTTCTTTCTAATTCTTGTTCTTGTTTATTTCCTCTTATCTTCATGGGGAAGTGGAACAGAATTCTTCCTCTGTAAGCCATGCGTGTCGTAAGAGGCAACTAAAATGCCGGGAGCAAGGGGCTAGTAACCCCTTCTCCTGTATATATTACATACTAAATTTAAAAGGAGAAACTTTAGTTTTTTTTCTTTTGGGCCACCCCACCTCAGTGGGATACGGCTGGTACGTTGAAAGAAAAGAAGAAGTGTGTATTTTTATACATTCTGAACATATAGCTAAAAAGTACTGTGTCTGCAAAGGTTACAATTTATAAAGTGTTGTTGTGTTGGAGATTTTCTTTCCTTTTGGGTCACCCTGCCTCAGTGGGAGACTGCCAACTTGTTTAAAAAAAAAAAAAAATAATGCTCGTAGGCTACTTAAAACTAGACATGGGTTACAGTGTGGTAAATTTTCATTACTCATTACTTTACCTTATTACTAAAGTGAGAATTTCAAGTGTGCTTTGCTATATATTACATAGCTTGAGTTGCAAACACTGACCTGTGTCTGCTCACTGGGGGTTTTAAGGCAGCTGGTACAAACACCTCGTGGACAACTAACTTCATCCGGAATGAGCGAGTCATCCATCACATGAAGGGTCGAGTTCTCCACTACCATGACCTGCCAGGCAATAAAGACTTCAGTAAAAATGTACAAAACCTGAGGACCATTTCAATGAAAAACAAAAGCCTAAATGTATTACAGTATTAAAATCAAGGTACAATTTGTTATTATTTTTCATGACTCATCCACACTGTAGAAAGCAAAGTATCTGGCACCCATTCCTATGCATAAGACTGACAAAATTACCAGTATTAGATAAATCATTATATTATTTATTGGTCTGGATTTATTGGTTGAGGAATTGAGATAATACAAGAGGAGATGCAAAATTATGTATATCCCAGCTGGGGCTGCAGGCATTTTAAAAATATGCCCCTGCTCCAATGATTTACTTCTCACTATTATTATATTCACAGGGAAGTGCTAAACCCATAGGGGTCACACACTGCTTTGGGAATAGGAAAAAATCAGTTTCACAACCACAGATGACTGGACTCAATATCTCTTACATACACTCCTTCCATACACAACAGTGAATTGTAATCCTAGGATTAAAAATGTGATCCTTTTGTTTTATAAATAGGATAGAAGACCCAGCCCTGGTAAGCTAGCTCATACTTAACAATGGATACATAGTACCAGAAAGGCAGCAGTTGCTTCAACATATACCAGGCAGAGGCATGATAGTAGCTGCATAATCACTGAACAAGTTATCATCTATGGAAAGATTGGAATGGAAAAAAGAATCAGAAGATTATTTAGAAAATTCATAATATTATTATGAATTATGATAAGAGAAAATGCTGAAAGCAGATGAAAAAGCAAAGAAAAGATGAAGACCAAAAAAAATATATACTGGCTTCTATATACTGGCTTCTCTTCAATCTCTACTTTCCTACTACCATCTAGATTAAATTTCCTTTTTTTTTCAACAAGCCAACTGTCTCTCAGAGGTAGGGTGGCCCAAAAAAGAAAGAAACACTTTCACCGTCATTCACATTATCACTGCCTTGACAGAGGAGCGCAGTTATAACAGTTCAGATGTCACTCCAGACAGAAATACCTCCAACCCTTCCTTTAGAGTGTAATTACACACACCTGATGAACAGCAACACTGAAGTTTCCAGAATCAGTCAAGATGTAGAGCCCAAGAGACGTTTCGGAGAGCTTCCCCGATGAGTCACTCCGTCGCTTGCCACCAGTGAGACTAGTGAGGCTGCGTGTTCCTGGCCCATTATGCTGGAACCTTAGTGGGGCTAAATAGTCTGACAGTAACTCCTTTCTGCCCATCTCCTGCAACCCTTCACACACACCACGACTGTAATAAAGAACCAGTTCACTGTACAGTACAGTACGTGTTATTTACCATAAAGGATCAAAATTGAGTTTTAGGAGCAGGAAGTATAAAGTCTGCACTCTGAAAGCATGGTTGGGAATATTGCAATTCAAAGGGTCATTTAAACTGTGATGTACATACATTTATGGCAAGACAAACTATTGGTGGGAAACATTCAATGTAGTAAAAAAAAAAAACGGGCAATTTTTTTTTATCTATGACCAGAGAGCAATATTTAAAATACACACAAAAAAAATCTGCAAGTTAGGTTTGCCAGCAAATTAAGATCACTGTTAGGAATAAATCAGCAGACAGACTGGAGCTAAAATTTAGATTAAGCAACAAAGCCAATAAGCATATTCAAGATGCAAAATATATCAAATATTTTCTAATGAAGAATAAAAAGTCACAATACCATGACCGGAGCAATACACAAATAACCCACAAATAAGAGAAGAAACTTATGAACATATTTTGGTCTGACTAGTTAATGAGTTTTTCTATGTGCAGGTTATTTGTGTAATCTTCTAATAAAGGCTCTAGAAGTACTGTTACCAGGAACTACCCGAACACACTGTTCCTAGCTCCGACTAACCCATACGAAGTCTCCCTTATTATCAACGCACTGAAAAACAAGGCAGGAGATTTAAATACCTTACCACCCTTTATATACAAAGAAGTGTCACAAGTACTATCACCAATCATTGCAACACTCTTTAACAAATCCATTGAATCCTCCACCTTCCCTACAGTTCTCAAAATAGCAAGGGTCACCCCGATCCATAAAGGAGGAGACCAAACAGAGTTGAATAACTATAGGCCAATATCCAATTTACACCCTCTCTCAAAAATCTTTGAAAAATTAATTCATAAACGAATCTACTCCTACCTCATCTCCCAAAACATTCTCAACCCCTGCCAATTTGGATTCAGGCCTAATAAAAATACTAATGATGCTATTATACACATGCTAGAACATATATACACTGCAATAGAGAAAAAAGAAGTCCCACTGGGGATCTTCATTGACTTACGTAAAGCTTTTGATACAGTTGACCATGACTTGCTCCACGTAAAATTGTCACACTATGGTATTAGAGGGCACTCCCTCAACTATCTCAAGTCTTACCTCAGCAACAGAAGCCAATATGTGTACGCAAATGGGGCAAGCTCTTTCGCACAACCAATTACAGTTGGTGTCCCACAGGGAAGTGTCCTTGGCCCTCTTCTCTTTCTCCTATACATAAATGACCTACCAAATGCTTTGCAATTACTCAAACCCACACTTTTTGCAGATGACACTACATACGTCTTCTCTCACCCGAGCCCAGTCACGCTAGCCAATACTGTAAACACCGAATTACAGAAAATATCTACCTGGATGAGGACTAACAAACTTATACTAAACATTGACAAAACCTACTTCATTCAGTTTGGTAACAGAGCTACAGATGTACCTCTTAACATAACAATAAACGGATCACCTATCACAAAGCTAACAGAGGGAAAATTCCTAGGAATCCACCTCGATAATAGACTCAAATTTCATACACATATACAACAAATTTCTAAGAAAATTTCCAAGACTGTAGGCATACTATCGAAGATACGGTACTATGTTCCACAGTCAGCCCTCCTGGCCCTTTATCACTCTCTTATTTACCCCTATCTCACCTATGGAATTTGTGCATGGGGCTCAACAACAATTAACCATCTCAGACCACTAATTACCCAACAAAAGGCTGCAGTTAGAATGATAACAAATTCTCACTACAGGCAACACACTCCACCAATATTCAAAACACTCAACCTACTCACCATACAAAACATCCATACTTATTATTGCACCTATTACATACATAGAACACTTAACTCTGATATTAACCCTCCCCTCAAACATCTCCTTGCCAACCTCAACAGAACACATGACCATAACACAAGGCACAGATCACTCTTTGATGTTCCTCGTGTCCATCTCACGCTATGCAAAAACTCAATGCACATAAAAGGCCCTAAAATCTGGAATTCATTACCTGTAAATATAAAAGAAACACTACCTGTTTATAAATTCAAGTCTCTTCTCAAAGATCACTTACTCACTCAAAACCAAATAAATACTGAATAACTGAACCTTATAAATTGTATATCCTATATGTTACTCACAATTATATCACACAAATGTTAAACCTAGGACCCAATCTAACTTTATTATTTTTTTTAAATACACTACCTAACAGAATACTCCATTCGACTGAATGTACAGCAATGCAAGCAACCATATGACCTGTCTTTGTAATACTCATTTGTGCTTTATAGTTTCTGTTTACAATAATGTTTTATCACTGATTTCATCATTGCTTAGTTAATCTTAAGTTAATTTTAAGCCAGCCCGTAATGCTATGCATATAAGTGGCTTTGGCATGCTGCTCTTACCTGTATTTTTTGTACCTCTGTATGTATGCTTAAATTACTAAATAAATAAATAAATAAATAAATAAATTAAGACAGACAGACAGACAATATTTTCACTATGAACTGAAGATCCTTTATTTTTTTTTTTTAACATGTTGGCCATCTCCCACCAAGGCAGGGTGACCCAAAAAGAAAGAAAATCCCCCCCCTGCAAAAAAAAAAGAAAATACTTTCATCATCATTCAACACTTTCACCTCACTCATACATAATCAGTGTCTTTGCAGAGGCACTCAGATACAACAGTTTAGAAGTCCCTCCAAACTGCCAATATCCCAAACCTCTCCTTTATATTAATGTAAGATTACTGATAAGGTAACAAGAGGATCCCAATGGAAATAAGTCACTCTGTCTGACTTGTCTGGGATATCCTAGGTTCTCTACACATATGCTGCTATGTATGTTAATCTATGTAACTGTAATTGTGTATACCTGAATAAAATTACTTACTTATCCTTAAACTGTCACTGACGGGCTTATAATCAACCTCCTGAGACGTAAAATAAACATTGGAATTAGAACATCACCAAACTGTGTTGCAACGAAGCTCTGAACTCAAAAATACGTTTAAATCCATTTAGATGTTCTGGTACCCTGAACAGTAATTTTATTCAATTTTGTTATTAATTTTAAATTTTCTAAGACTACAAATTTTGGCAACCTGGAAAGTAAAAATATGTTACTGGTCTCACTGTCCCAACAAATTTTGACTGCTCTTTGTATAACATTGGAATACTACATGGAAACAAACCACTGAACATGCCAGATCAAGAACACCTGATTAGTTTTGTGCAAGTCCACACACAGCAGAACCTCAAACAGCTCCCTACTCGAACAAAGCTCAGTGTTCGACCAAACAAACACGACCTGCCAGAACTTCACTGTAAATTATTACGTGTTTCTTCGTATTTTTTGGTGTTTTTTTTATTTGTATAAATAAATCACCATGGGGCCTACGAAGATTAGTGATAACAGCCAACCCAAAAGAAAATTGGTTGGGAAGAATTTGTTCAATGCTTGAACGGATCGGCACTCAAACAGTCTTCTGGAATGAATTACGTTTGAGTACCGAGGTTCCACTGTACTACTATATCTTAAGTGGAAGATGTGTCTCAGGTGTTTTTATTCTTTCAATGCTCACTAGGTGGCCCGGTGGCTAAAGCTCCCGCTTCACACACGGAAGGCCCGGGTTTGATTCCCAGCGGGTGGGAACATTTCGATGCATTTCCTTACACCTGTTGTCCTGTTCACCTAGCAGCAAATAGGTACCTGGGTGTTAGTCGACTGGTGTGGGTCGCATCCTGGGGGACAGATTGAGGACCCCAGTGGAAATAAATTAGACAGTCCTCAATGACGCACTGACTTTCTTGGGTTATCCTGGGTGGCTAACTCTCCAGGGTTAAAAATCCGAACGAAATCTTATCTTATCACTATGGTAATTTGTTCATATACATAGCTATGCATTTTATAGTATACATAATTTCTTTCCACGCTGGAACATTGTGTATACAATACACAGAAAATATAAATTTAAACAAAGAGTAAGAAAGGATAGGCCTAGGGAACTAACTGCCCTTAATGAGAAACTACACATAGTCAGAAAAAGCAGGTACAGTAAGTGGGCTCCAGAACTGATCCAAACATACTTCAAATGCTGATTATTATCCAGAGGCTTAAATTACTAAAAAGATTATAAAAAAAACACTTGCACAGCTGTTTTACCAAGAACTTTTATTAGCTTGCATGAGTGTTGTATTAGAGAATTCTATTACTATATACGTATATTTTTTTTAATGTGTTAGCCATTTCCCACTGAGGAAGGTTGATCCAAAAAGAAAGAAAAACTTTCATCATCATTCAACACTTTCACCATCATTCATATATAATCACTGTCTCTGCAGAAACACTCAGATACAACAATTTAGATGTCCCTCCAAACTGCCAATATCCCAAACCCCTCCTTTAAAGTGCAAGCAATATACTTCTGATTTCCAGGACTATTACTATTACTATAATTAAAACATTACAACTGAATTATACATAAAATTGTTTATGCTGCATTTTTACAAGCAAAAAAATATATTTAAAATACTTCTACATAGACTCCTTTCTCAGGATGACAAACGTAATATAAAAAAATTTATATGGTCTTATTTCACATTGTTTTTTCCTCACCTATTTCTACATTTTAGCCTCCAAGCATTCTTCATTGCTGTGAAAAATGTAAACAAGCCATGAATTGCAGGAAGAGCAGCTCTTGTCCGAGCTAAAACATCCAGGTCATCATCTCGCATACGGAAGGAGCGGCAAACAGGCAACTGCTTGGGCGGAGCACCATCGTTGTTTGATAGAGAGAAGGGCAGTCCATCTAGATGGCATCCCTTTTCTTGTTGTAGATAGCCTAATACCCACTCATTTTCTGAAGTTTGCTGGGAAAAAAATTACTGTGCACCTTCTTAAAGAGGAACAAAGAAAGGGGGATTTAATCATAACACACAAAATACTAGAGAGCACTGACAGCTACAAGGATGACCTCTTTACTAGAGATGCAACAAGAATAAGGGTACATAGCTGGAAATTACACACCCAAATGAACCACAGTTAAATTAGGAGGTACAGTGGTCCCTCGTTTTTCGTAATTAATCTGTTCCTGGAGGAGCTACTGTAAACGAAATTTATGATTTGCGAATCAATTTTCCCCATAAGAAATAATGTAAATACAATTAATCCGTTCCTGACACCCAGAAGTATTAAAACAAAAAAAATTTTTACATGAAATATACATATAGTACATAAACAATACAATGGGAAATGATGAATGAAACATTAACAGCATAACACTTACCTTTATTGGAGATTCTTCTTAGTGTATGGGAGACTGGAGGAGGAGAGAAAGTGGATTGTTTATAGTTTGGAAGGGGAATCCCCTTCCAGCAACACCTCAGGTACCAATTGCTTTTCTGGGGTTGCTTGCTTCTATGTACTCCTGGAATTCATGCACATATTTTTCATATTTGGCAGTTTGGAGGGATATGTTGTGTATCTTTATACGTATATGCTTCTAAACTGTTGTATTCTGAGCACCTCTGCAAAAGCAGTGATAATGTGCGAGTGTGGTGAAAGTGTTGAATGATGATGAAAGTGTTTTCTTTTTGGGGATTTTCTTTCTTTTTTGGGTCACCCTGCCTTGGTGGGAGATGGCCGACTTGTTAAAAAAAACAAAAAAAAAAAAAAATTCAGCTGCCTTGTGGTCTGAACTGGCAGCCTCACCATGCCTTACCACACTGTGCATGCCAGTACGGTTCTTAAATCTCTCAAACCAGCCTTTGCCGGCCTTAAATTCACTCGCATCACCACTAGTTGCAGGCAATTTCTTTACCAAATCGTCATGCAACTGCCTAGCCTTTTCACAAATAATCGAAGTCATAAGAGTATCTCCTGCAAATTGTTTCTCATTTATCCACACCAATAATAACTTCTCAACCTCTTCGAGTACTGGTGATCTCATTTTTGTCAGCATAGTTACCCCCTTTGCAACAACAGCATCCTTGATTTCCTTTTTCTTGGCCACTATGGAACATAAGGTTGTGTAGGGTTTCTTATACATCCTGGCCAGTTCGGCCACACTTGTACCACTTTCATATTGTTCAATGATGGTTTTCTTAAATTCAATCATATTTCTCACCTTCTTTACCACAGGGTTGGCACTAGGAGCTTTCTTTGGAGCCATGGTAGCTTATTTAGTACTTGCAAGCACTAAAATAAATGGATTATTACGAAATATTTCGCTGGAGCACGTGAGGGGACCTTCGCTCACTGGTAAACAATGCCAGACTGGCTGCCGCCACGGCTTACGCCGTGGGTACGCGTCCCGTACGAACTACGACTCGTGAGTCAACTTATGAAAAGCGAGTCCATTTTTATACGAAAATACGTACCCCTATGATTGGCGAAATTTACGATTGCCGGGAACTACGAAAAGCGAGGGACCACTGTAATTATTCAACACAAGTGGCAAATAAGTGGAATGAGCTGATCAAAAACACAGTTGAAGTGAATTCCATATGAAGTCAAAAAATAGGCAACAGGATTTAATAATGTCATCAAAAAGCCTGCACTTAGGATAAGAATGGATAAAATAACATTTTGGTCCATCCTGGACAATTGTCATATCACAACTGACAATGGTCCTGGATGGACCAAAATGCCATTCAAACATTTTTCTCCTGCATGCTGGTTTTTGGAAAACTGCTCCAGCCAAAGTATTGTGACTGTTTATTCTTTAATTACAACAGTTGGTCAAAAGTTAACAAATGAGATTGCTACATACACCAGTTAACATTAGTGGCTACCTTCTAGGAAAGGCATAAAAGGTCTGGAGATTGTATTCATTTCCTTAAATTACAGTTTTATCAATATCATTTTCCAGGAAAGGGTGGACTATCTAATCCAGATTTAATCCCAGCCTAGCATTCATTATTGTTGTGACTGAACTGTATTTTTTAAATAAACTCCACTGACTCAGTTATTAATTCATTTTCATATGTACATTGCATTATAGGACACTTCAGCTGGAAATAACTGCAAAAACTGTACACCAACATTCATATTTAAAACTCCTTAGCTGTTAGGATTGACAATAGAATTTGTCTCTATGGTAAGGTGGACTGGAAAGAGACAATGTGTAGATCACTGATACTCCCAGCATAATAAACAAAAAACCCTAACCTTTCATTACATTTAACCTGGAGTGATTTTTATTCCTTAAGATAGTGGTGAGGGCCAAGCCAGACATAGTAAATCACCAGTCTAGGCTTGGAGTCTTCCTCTTGTAAATTAAATAACTGCAACCATAAGATGTTCCTTAGCTTGGCTGGTAGTGCACACAGCTCACACATTAAGGGCCATGGTTTGATCCCCGGTATGGATGGAAACATTTCGGTGTATTTCCTTAAGACACCTGCTGTCCCTGTTCACCTAGCAGTAAATAGGTGTTAGCCAACTGGTGTGGGTTGCATCCTGGCGACAAATTTAACCTAATTTGCCCAAAATGCTCTGCATAATCAACGGCTTTCTATACAATATGCCACTGATGTCAGCTAGGTCTGTGTAAGTTGTATCACATGTAGAAATAAAGATTATGATTATTATTATTATTAAGGGAGTGCAGGCTAAACAGGCTTACAGGATTTTTCACATGCCTTAAGTTATATCAACCATTAACAGGGACTAAGACTTAAAGCTAATCCCCATAACCCCATTCACCATCAAATTCAAATAGGTATGGTAATTATACACACTTCAAACATTTTTCACAATATACCTCTAAATTGACATCCTGCAGTCTTTTCCAATGATCTTCAAATTCTTCAAGAGCAGGAGGAGAATTAGCAATAAGAAATAAGCCCTTAGTAAGCCTGGTCACATCACGAACTTGGTCCAGCTCATCCTCCAGAAGGTCAGAAAACAACCAATACACCTTTCGAGTCTGGGAGCTTTCAGCCTTGATAGCTACAAAGATCTGAAATAAAATAATCTGAGTTATGAATATGAAAAGATATAGATGGGGTTGTAAGAAAAGTAAATGCGAGGGTCTTGGCAAGAGGTGTGGAGTTAAAAGATAAAGAATCACACACAAAGTGGGAGTTGTCACAGTTGCTCTTTGCTGATGACACTGTGCTCTTGGGAGATTCTGAAGAGAAGTTGCAGAGATTGGTGGATGAATTTGGTAGGGTGTGCAAAAGAAGAAAATTAAAAGTGAATACAGGAAAGAGTAAGGTTATGAGGATAACAAAAAGATTAGGTGATGAAAGATTGGATATCAGATTGGAGGGAGAGAGTATGGAGGAGGTGAATGTATTCAGATATTTTGGAGTGGACGTGTCAGCGGATGGGTCTATGAAAGATGAGGTGAATCATAGAATTGATGAGGGGAAAAGGGTGAGTGGTGCACTTAGGAGTCTGTGGAGACAAAGAAATTTGTCCTTGGAGGCAAAGAGGGGAATGTATGAGAGTATAGTTTTACCAACGCTCTTATATGGGTGTGAAGCATGGGTGATGAATGTTGCAGTGAGGAGAAGGCTGGAGGCAGTGGAGATGTCATGTCTGAGGGCAATGTGTGGTGTGAATATAATGCAGAGAATTCGTAGTTTGAAAGTTAGGAGGAGGTGCGGGATTACCAAAACTGTTGTCCAGAGGGCTGAGGAAGGGTTGTTGAGGTGGTTCGGACATGTAGAGAGAATGGAGCGAAACAGAGTGACTTCAAGAGTGTATCAGTCTGTAGTGGAAGGAAGGCGGGGTAGGGGTCGGCCTAGGAAAGGTTGGAGGGAGGGGGTAAAGGAGCTTTTGTGTGTGAGGGGCTTGGACTTCCAGCAGGCATGCGTGAGCGTGTTTGATAGGAGTGAATGGAGACAAATGGTTTTTAATACTTGACGTGCTGTTGGAGTGTGAGCAAAGTAACATTTATGAAGGGGTTCAGGGAAACCGGCAGGCCGGACTTGAGTCCTGGAGATGGGAAGTACAGTGCCTGCACTTTGAAGGAGGGGAGTTAATGTTGCAGTTTAAAAACTGTAGTGTAAAGCACCCTTCTGGCAAGACAGTGATGGAGTGAATGATGGTGAAAGTTTTTCTTTTTCGGGCCACCCTGCCTTGGTGGGAATCGGCCAGTGTGATAATAAAAAAAAATAAATAATTAAAAAAAAGAGTCTGAGACAGGCAGTGCAGTATCCCCCCCAAGGAAAAGCAAGGGCCCCATGAGTACACTAAGAGAGAACATACATAGTAAGTATCAGAGGACTAAGACTGTTCAACTGCCTACCAGCATACATAAGGGGGAGTACCAATAGACCCCTAGCTGTTTTCAAGCGGGAACTGGACAAGCATCTAAAGTCAGTACCTGACCAGCTGGGCTGTGGTTCATAAGTTGATCTGTGTGCAGCCAGCAGTAACAACCTGATTGATCAGGCCCTGATTCCACCAACCCCTTGAGGCCTGGCCACAGACCGGGATGCAGGGGTGTTGACCTTTGGAATGCCCTCAAGGTATACTCCAGGTATTCTTAGAAGTCCACAAGTACCAGTAAGTACAAAATAATCAACCTAAGAACATATCTGAATGGAAATATAATACTCTATCATTAAGATGGTATACAATGCTGACAAGCTGATAAAACAAGTGCGACACTTAGGTATCTTTATTGACAAAATGTTTCACCTGCACAGTGGCTTCATCAGCTGAATGCAGAGGGGATTACAATACTGAAGACAGTAGAAGTGGAGAGGTGATCAATCCCTTAAACTTGATATATGATTAGTGTTCATCAAAGCTGAGGGAGTGATCACCTCAAAATTACCACTCTACTTCTACTGTCCCCAGTACTGTAATTGCCTCTGTATTTAACTGATGAAGCCTGCTGAACAGGCAAAACCGACTGTGTTTCCCTTACGCAAGTGTTGTATGAAAACAGTGATAACAGCAAAAACGAGTGGTAAAAGCATTGAACATAATGAACAATGGCTCAATTGAAAGCCAACAAAAATGTGGAACACCAAAAAGTGGGTGGTGTATGTGCAGGGTTCTCCTACCTGGAGTATAATTGGAGAGGGTTGCGGGGAATCAACGCCCCCATGGCCCAGTCTGTGACCAGGCCTCATGGTGTATCAGAGCCTGATCAACCAGAGTGTTACTGCTGGCTGCATGCAGACCAATGTATAAACCACAGCCCAGCTGGTCAGGTACTGATTTTAGGTGCCTGTCCCATGCCTTCTTGAAAACAATCTGGACAAGGTTTTGACAAGTGCAACATATGGGTATGTTTATTTGTAGGCTTTTCACCATCTGGATGGCAAAGCATCTACAAATAGATACCCAGATGTTGCATGTGTCTAATTCTTCATCTTGTCGTTACTGTATACGATTCATGTACAACATAAATAAAGTACATACAACAGGGCAATCCAAGATAAACATAATGCTAATATTAAAAACCTAAATAAACTCTCATATAGGCCCCTCTGCATTTAATCCTTGCCTCAAAACAGACACTAATAAAATATAATGATCAAAAAAATGTATCTACTGTGGGCTCACTTGCAGTTAATACTGAAAACAAACAGCAGTTACCTGAGAAAGAATGTTACCACTAGCCACTACCACCACTCCAGAAGTCTGCCCATCATTCAAAGCTGCTCGCACCAAGTTTCTATATTTCAGCGCCGCCTGCAAACATAGAATAATTTATATATCATGTTATGCATAACTGGGCATTGCAACACTACTACTGCTATTGAAATTTTATCACTTGCATATGTACTGTCACTGTCCATATATCAATAATTAATAGACATTTATTGAGTTTAAAGCTATTTTGCCATACCTCTGTTGAAGAGTGATCTTGTGAGCTTGTATCATGCAGCTGTGATGGTATTCTCACCACATTGCTAAGGCAGATATTATGTGCTGTTGCCATCTCAGTAACAACCTAGTGGAAATCGCACATTCAATGCTTCTATTAAGTGATCACAATTTTATTGTAAGGAAGGGGAGAACTAAACCCATAGGTGTCATATAGGCCTGGGAAATGAGAAGCACTTAGGTTCAAGCTAAGAAAGGTATAAGTCCTGTTCCTTGGATTAAGAGACCTTTAAAGGCATCAAGACAAATCCCTTGAGGGAATTATGAAAATAAAAATTTGAGTGACTAAGATATTTGCTAAAACTTTTTCTTATTATTGCGCTCACAATGTAATTTGAGAATGCTATTATGCAAAATTATCCTATTATTATTAAACTATAGATATTTATATTAGCAGAGTCTGATGTAGGAAAGAGCAGTGATAGTCTAGACAATGGGATAGTTGGACAGTCAATTTCCTGAATGTGAGACTTGCATGCTCAAGATTCAGGTGAATGTATAGGATGACATCATTGCCTACCACTGTGCTTGGAGCTCCTTAACAGGATTTGTCATCTAGGTATGATCTAATAAAAAATCATAATGCCTAATGCCCATGCAGTTTGATGATCATCTTTCATATGCTCAGAAACTTTAAATATGTCAGATATGTCTGCCTAAGAATCCTTAATCCATAAGTCATTCGTGTCACAAGAAGTAACTAAGATGCCAGGAGCAAGGGGCTAGTAACCCCTTCTCCTGTATAAATTACTAATGTAAAAAGAAAATAGCAATCTGTACAGAAGTGAGGGAACCATATGAAATACTTAAGAACTTTTACAGATACATTAATTACAGCACTGTACATACATGAAAACTCTGAAAGAAGGGTGAGGAAGGTGCAGATAGAGAGGTACTCCTAATTGTGACATTAGTACACCTCTGACAAGACAGCAGTTGAATGACTGATGATAAATGTGTTTTCTTTAGGTCACCCTACCTTGGCAGGAGATTGTCAGAGATCAAAATAAAAACAATTTTTTACCTCGATGGCCATTTCTCACCAACTCAGGGTGACCCAAAGAAAATATATTTACCATCATTTAAGTATAACTTGGATAAGCTGCAGTGGCAAATAGCTAGTGAAATCAATGCTGTTTGTAACTTGTTTTAATTTTGTATTAATGATATAATTACCTTGTTAACTGGGTATTTTTCTACCAAAAACATTACTATTATTATTTCAGTATTTCACAAATCCTCTTGGGAACAGAAAGTATATTTATTTAGACTAAATAATTACACATTTGGCTAACCTGTAATTTTTTTTACAGCTGTAAGCAAATGTATAATATTCTGTCTTACTACAAAAATGCATCAAATAACAGTGGAATAACTAACCTTAACAACAGAGAGAGAGTACTCCTCGTCAGCTAGCAATATGCTGGTAGCTTCCCACTTGAGCATACTCAAAAACTTCATCACTGCCTGGTAGGAAAAACAGTGGTTACTGATATCCTGTGTTAGTCTCTTATTAGTAAAATCATCAAAGCAAATTCACAAGTGGCAAAAATTATTTTTTGCCTAAATTCTAAATAAAATATTTTACATTCAGCTCCACTTTCCTCGATCTTGAGCTGCATTTGATTAAGAAAACATTTTTTTAACATGCTGGCTGTCTCCCACTGAGGCAGGGTGACCCAAAAATGAAAGAAACACTTTCACCATCATTCACACATAATCACTGCCTTTTGCAGAGATAGGATTTCATTTGGATTTCTAACCTCGGAGGGTTAGCCACCCAGGATAACCCAAGAAAGTCAGTGCCTCATTGAGGACTGTCTGTCTTATTTCCATTGGGGTCCTCAATCTTGTCCCCCAGGATGTGACCCACACCAGTCGACTAATACCCAGGTACCTATTTGCTGTTAGGTGAACAGGACAACAGGTGTAAGGAAACGCATTGAAATGTTTCCACCCGCTGGGAATCGAACCCGGGCCCTCTGGGTGTGAAGAGCTTTGCCAGCCAGGCCACGAGGCATGCAGATATGACAGTTCAGATGTCACTCCGAACAGTAAATATCCCAAACCCCTCCTTTTTTGTCGGATTATTAACCCTTGAGGATAATCCTATTTCAGGGCATAGAAATGTAACTAAAGATGCTGAAATAATGAAATGCAACTCACCACAGGGAAGTATCCTCAGTCCCACCTCTTCAACATCTAATCAATGCTTTATTAAACTCTTTGCCTAAGCAATCTAATCAATATATCAGTTATATGATTAACTTTGTTGGTGATATATGATTTCCACCACCAGAGATGCAAACACTTTGTAGGGGACCCACAGACGTGATCTGTGCCTCACCTGCCCTCGTTCTTCTGGTGGTATGAGCACAGGAGCAGCAACATTGACGACAGGAACATGGTACTTCTGCAGCAGGCGTGCCAGGTTCTGGTGGGTGGAGGTGATACCTGTAAGATCTACCACACCCAAGGCAAGGAGAGTATCATTACTGAGAGGAGAACATGCTGATGGTCCCTCACGCACCACTGGGAACACCTCCCCTAAGCCAGCCACAGCTCTGTCTCCATGACCGCAGGAGTCATATACATGCAACCCTGTAATATCAATAAAATTAATGTAATTTCTTTTATACCTTTCATGGGGAGATGCTTTGATGTTTGTGAAGGGCTCTTGATCTAAGGAATTAGAATTACTCTCATCTTCCTTGGATCAAACCTCAAGTGCTGTATGACTCATACATGTTTACTGCTTCCATAATACCAATAGTAAAAATAATTATTATTACTGTATTATATTCATTAGGAACACTAAACAGTAGCTACTGTAATCAGATTTGATCCAAGAAGACAGTAGCTTAATTTCCTTAGATCAAGAGTACCCCCATGAAGAGCCAGCAAAGAACAGCAATCTATTTTCTTACTTCAAGCCCCATATAATCTACAGCACTCCAATTAGGCAAAACCAACTTGTAGCACAAGTGACAGAATGTTCAGCTCACAACTGAAAGGTCCTGGGTTCGACCCCCGGGAAAGATGATGTACCTTTACCTGGAGTTTACCTGGACAGTTCCGGGGGTCAACGCCCCTGCGGCCCGGTCTGTAACCAGGCCTCCTGGTGGATCAGAGCCTGATCAACCAGGCTGTTACTGTTGGCTGCACGCAAACCAACGTACGAGCCACAGCCCGGCTGGTCAGGTACTGACTTTAGGTGCTTGTCCAGTGTCAGCTTGAAGACTGCCAGGGGTCTGTTGGTAATCCCCCTTATGTATGCTGGGAGGCAGTTGAACATTATTATTATTATATTATAATCAAGGGGGAAGCGCTAAACCCGGAGGATTATACAGCGCCTGGGGGGGGATGTGGAAGGCATTCAGGCTTAATTCGGGGAACTGGAGCACAGATCCAATTCCCTAAATCAAGAGCCCCTCACCAACATCAAGGAACCTTCCTTGAGGGGAGGCAGTTGAACAGTCTCGGGCCCCTGACACTTACTGTATGGTCTCTTAACGTGCTAGTGATGCCCCTGCTTTTCATTGGGGGGATGTTGCATCGTCTGCCAAGTCTTTTGCTTTCGTAGTGAGTGATTTTCGTGTGCAAGTTTGGTACTAGTCCCTCTAGGATTTTCCAGGTGTATATAATTATGTATCTCTCCCGCCTGCATTCCAGGGAGCACAGGTTCAGGAACTTCAAGCGCTCCCAGTAATTGAGGTGTTTTATCTCCGTTATGCGCGCCGTGAAGGTTCTCTGTACATTTTCTAGGTCAGCAATTTCACCTGCCTTGAAAGGTGCTGTTAGTGTGCAGCAATATTCCAGCCTAGATAGAACAAGTGACCTGAAGAGTGTCATCATGGGCTTGGCATCCCTAGTTTTGAAGGTTCTCATTATCCATCCTGTCATTTTTCTAGCAGATGCGATTGATACAATGTTATGGTCCTTGAAGGTGAGATCCTCCGACATGATCACTCCCAGGTCTTTGACGTTGGTGTTTCGCTCTATTTTGTGGCCAGAATTTGTTTTGTACTCTGATGAAGATTTAGTTTCCTCGTGTTTACCATATCTGAGTAATTGAAATTTCTCATCGTTGAACTTCATATTGTTTTCTGCGGCCCACTGAAAGATTTGGTTGCAGAAAACAATTAACACACACACACACACACACACACACACACACACACACACACACACACACACACACACACACACACACACACAGGGCAAATAGGCATACATGCTTACTCTATTATTAATGTAAAAAATCACATACCGTATTTCGCAGCTTATTAGAAACTTATGACGGCATTTTGGCCCGATTTGGACATTAGCTAGTGACTGGTTAATGGTCCAAGTCGGACCGAAACGTCGTCATAAGTCTCATTCACTTATGTTCCAGTTGTGTCTAATTATTTTCGTTGTGATTAACCAGGCCTCAACACTTCAAGTGTTGCTTGGCTCTGAACATGCTGCTCGACCCAAACAAATTGTATTATTTTCGCTGATAAATTACACACATGTGCAAAACTTGGGTATCTTTATTGAGGAAACGTTTCGTCACACCATGGCTTCATCAGACCATACAGTCAAACTCCTCCTGTTCCTCACCATTCTCCTTTGTATGGACTGATGAAGCCAGTGTGGCGAAACGTTTCCTCAGTAAAGATACCCAAGTATAGCACGTGTCTAATTTATCAACTTGTCAGTTTTCTGAACCATTTATCTACACTATTTTCGCTGTGTATCCCATGAAGTTTTAAGCCAGCCCGTAATGCTATGCATATAAGTGGCTTTGGCATGCTGCTCTTACCTGTATTGTTTTGTACCTCTGTATGTATGCTAAATTACTAAATAAATAAATAAATAAATAAAGAAGTAGACAGCTTGTATATATCGTAAAATATAAAATAATTGATTTTCGCCAAGGATAATCCTTTAACATAAGTCAATTTGACCTTTCTCGGAGAGTTATCCTTGGTAATTAGTGTGTTACTATGTAAGACAATTGTAATCAGGCAATACTTGTGTAACTGTACTTTTGTAAATTGTAACTACAAATAAACTTGCTTACTAGCCATATTTATATCTCTCGGTGTATGCAAGTTTATTTAGGCACAGGACTCGACCCCTGCAACCACAAATAGGTGAGTACACAAGTACAATTGTCATGCATAGTGTAAATTACGTAGGATCACCCCATACCCATCCTGTGGGAGGTAGTCAAAGGATTACAGAGGTACACCACACAAATGGGTCCAGGGACTGTACCTCAACATTACAGAGGTACATAATGGGTCCTGGAACTGGGCCGCAAAGTTCTGATAGCTGAACAAGCTACAAAAGTAATGAACTATTTACATGTTTATATCTAAAAAAGAGTCGAAGTATGTTGTCTACAGTGGATCAACAGCTAAACTTAACTTACCGAACTTGATGCCAGGAACGAAGGAGTCGGTGAGTATCCTGGAGCCGAGTCCTCCTCCGTCGAGGTTGGCCCTGGCTAAGGACCACCTCAGGGCCTCGTATGCTGCTACTCCTTCAGCCTTCCATCCTCCACACCCGTACATGCCCTCCCCTGCCCGCGATGCCCCCACCACCACGCCTGCCCCAGGACAAACAAGTAACTATTAATATTACTATTATTATTAATTATTATTATTATTTGGACGGACTATGACTGCTTGTGTCATCGTGGGCCGCCCTATGGGGAATGTGAGAAATTAGACGTGCAACACTTCGGGGAGCATTATTTGAAGAGGTTTCGCCAACCATTGGCTCAATCAATTCACTGCAGAGGCTATTTAATGGTTTTGGAATTGAGACAGTAGAATCAGTTCCTCAGCCTCAAAGTAGGTATTTAAGGCTAAAGATAATACAAATTTCAAAACAAGCTTTAATTGTAACAACGTTTTTAGCAAGCCGCTAACCAGACTGAAAGTCGAAGATCAAAATGAATTTTTTATGAGAGAGCCACAAAATTTGATTAACACAAGCCTATCCGATGTTATCCTGACGCCAAATGACTTCGAACAGGCGATAAATGACATGCCCATGCACTCTGCCCCAGGGCCAGACTCATGGAACTCTGTGTTCATCAAGAACTGCAAGAAGCCCCTATCACGAGCCTTTTCCATCCTATGGAGAGGGAGCATGGACACGGGGGTCGTCCCACAGTTACTAAAAACAACAGACATAGCCCCACTCCACAAAGGGGGCAGTAAAGCAACAGCAAAGAACTACAGACCAATAGCACTAACATCCCATATCATAAAAATCTTTGAAAGGGTCCTAAGAAGCAAGATCACCACCCATCTAGAAACCCATCAGTTACACAACCCAGGGCAACATGGGTTTAGAACAGGTCGCTCCTGTCTGTCTCAACTATTGGACCACTACGACAAGGTCCTAAATGCACTAGAAGACAAAAAGAATGCAGATGTAATATATACAGACTTTGCAAAAGCCTTCGACAAGTGTGACCATGGCGTAATAGCGCACAAAATGCGTGCTAAAGGAATAACAGGAAAAGTCGGTCGATGGATCTATAATTTCCTCACTAACAGAACACAGAGAGTAGTCGTCAACAGAGTAAAGTCCGAGGCAGCTACGGTGAAAAGCTCTGTTCCACAAGGCACAGTACTCGCTCCCATCTTGTTCCTCATCCTTATATCCGACATAGACAAGGATGTCAGCCACAGCACCGTGTCTTCCTTTGCAGATGACACCCGAATCTGCATGACAGTGTCTTCCATTGCAGACACTGCAAAGCTCCAGGCAGACATCAACCAAATCTTTCAGTGGGCTGCAGAAAACAATATGAAGTTCAACGATGAGAAATTTCAATTACTCAGATATGGTAAACATGAGGAAATTAAATCTTCATCAGAGTACAAAACAAATTCTGGCCACAAAATAGAGCGAAACACCAACGTCAAAGACCTGGGAGTGATCATGTCGGAGGATCTCACCTTCAAGGACCATAACATTGTATCAATCGCATCTGCTAGAAAAATGACAGGATGGATAATGAGAACCTTCAAAACTAGGGAGGCCAAGCCCATGATGACACTCTTCAGGTCACTTGTTCTATCTAGGCTGGAATATTGCTGCACACTAACAGCACCTTTCAAGGCAGGTGAAATTGCCGACCTAGAAAATGTACAGAGAACTTTCACGGCGCGCATAACGGAGATAAAACACCTCAATTATTGGGAGCGCTTGAGGTTCCTAAACCTGTATTCCCTGGAACGCAGGAGGGAGAGATACATGATTATATACACCTGGAAAATCCTAGAGGGACTAGTACCGAACTTGCACACGAAAATCACTCACTACGAAAGCAAAAGACTTGGCAGACGATGCACCATCCCCCCAATGAAAAGCAGGGGTGTCACTAGCACGTTAAGAGACCATACAATAAGTGTCAGGGGCCCGAGACTGTTCAACTGCCTCCCAGCACACATAAGGGGGATTACCAACAGACCCCTGGCAGTCTTCAAGCTGGCACTGGACAAGCACCTAAAGTCAGTTCCGGATCAGCCGGGCTGTGGCTCGTACGTTGGTTTGCGTGCAGCCAGCAGCAACAGCCTGGTTGATCAGGCTCTGATCCACCAGGAGGCCTGGTCACAGACCGGGCCGCGGGGGCGTTGACCCCCGGAACTTTCTCCAGGTAAGTTAAAACTCCGTGCAGAGCTTTAGCACCATGTCACTAGTGACTATGATATTAATTTAGTTTCGTCCAAAACCCACTTCCCAGGCTATGTGATACTTGTGTAAGGAAGGAGGTGGGGGACACTTTGAGGAAATTGGAAATGCATCTAATTTTCCGTGGTAGCCGTGAGTCCAACGTCCCATTGGAGGCGGGGTCCATGTTAGACTCTCTAGTGTACAGAAATATACCTAGTTAGATTAATTTTTATTAGTTTGGAATAGTGTAGTGTTAAGAGGTTCTTGTGAACTATCCTGCCACGGGCCGATTCTTCTCCGTCCTCTCTCTTGTTCATATTCTTTTTATTATGATTTCGAGTTACTAATCGACTTTTATAAAAAAAAAAATATGAATAAGCGCTAAGTCTGAATGGGTAATATAACTCTAAAGGAAAGGGAGGTAACTGTTTCATCCAAGAAGATAGGCTACAGTTTCTTGGATCAAGAACCCTTCACCGTAATTACCATTTATCCCCCCCCCAGAAAAAATTGCTGCCATTTTATGATATAAATTTTGCTGAGTCTCCAGAAGATATCAGAAACACTGCTGGAACAAGTGTAGACGTCTTCAAGAGAAAACTGGACAGGTATCTTCACCAGGCTAGCACCAGACGAGCCTGACCCATGGCCGGCCTCAGGGAGTAGACTCTCGAAACTCATCCAAGGTATATCAAAGGTAAGGTATCTCCTGATCTGTACAGCATTTAACCAAACAAAATTTTGTTTGCTGGCCAACATTTGTAATATTAAGTTATACACTGTACGTATCACGTATATTCGACTTTACTCACGGATTACTCGTAATGTATTTGTGTTTTTTGGGGGGTCGTGACTCGGGAGTGAGGGTTTGTTGCATCATCCTCTGCAGGTCAAAGGTCAAGTAAACACTTCCTCGTGAAGAGCCTTGAAGGGGCACGTCCAAGAATACCTATAGCTTACACTTTCATTTTTTTTTTTACACAAGGGTTTTACAAGGTTAGGTTAAGCATTCTTGCCTTTATTTACAAGTTAAGAGCTGTTACCTTCATAAGCTCACGTGAAAGCCTTTTATTGTTAAGACATTCAAATAGGGAATAGGATGAAGTTGGAGCCATGTCTCTCTCACACACACGATCAAGTTTATGGAACAGGGAGAGAGCGGCCCTAGTAGCAACCAGCGAAGAGGCGGGGCCAGGAGCTGTGAATCAATCCCTGCAACCACAAACAGGTGAGTACACACACGAGGCTGGTACGCCTTTAAAAGGGATATGCAAGAGTGTGGCAGTATATATTAAGTGCTAAAACTACATGTTTATTTCTCTTGCCCCGTTTCTTCCTTTCATTACCATCAACCTACGTCTGTGTGGTTATTTCTACGTCCTATTTGTACACTTCATTCATATCCCTCCCCCCTAATTCTACGTCTTTCCCGAGTGCAAATTCAGTCGAGACCAGAACTGAGCAGGATAATCTAAGTGAGGTTTCACCTTACTAAAGGTATTACCTGGAGTTTACCTGGAGAGGGTTTCGGGGGTCAAAGCCCCCGCGGCCCGGTCTGAGACCAGGCCTCCTGGTGGATCAGGGTCTGATCAACCAGGCTGTTACTGCTGGCCGCACGCAAACTGATGTACGAACCACAGCCCGGTTGGTCAGGTACTGACTTTAGGTGCCTGTCCAGTGCCTTCTTGAAGACAGCCAGGGGTCTACTGGTAATCCCCCTTATGCTGGGAGGCAACTGAACAGTCTTGGGCCCCGGACACTTATTGTGTTGTCTCTCAGTATACTCGTGGTGCCCCTGCTTGTCATCGGGTGAATGTTGCATCTCCTGCCTATCTTTTGCTCTCATATGGAGTGATTTTCGTGTGCAGGGTTGGTACATATATTTATATTTTTAAATATGAAGCCCAGTATTCCATTAACTTCATTCCCAACAGTGCCGCACTGTTGTCTTGGCTTTATATTTCTGCTAAAAAAAAGGATTCCTAAAACATTTTCGTGGTATGTGGTATTTTATTGAGGAACGTTTCGTCCACTAGGAACATTATCAGTTCTTTTTTGTAATGAAATGTCACAAACAGTATATTGTCATATTCACATACTTGTCAGTATATTCTACCACCTGGAGAGTGTACAAAGAACTTTCACGGCACACATAAGTGCGATAAGGCACCTAAACTATTGGCAACAGTTGAAGGTCCTTGATCTGTATTCCCTGGAACGCAGGCGAGAGAGATACATGATAATATGCACTTGGAAGGTCCTGGAGGGATTGGTACCAAACCTGCACACGAAAATCCCTCCATATGAAAGCAAAAGACTCGGCAGGAGATGCAACATTCCCCCGATGAAAAGCAGGGGCGCCATGAGTACACTGAGAGACAACACAATAAGTGTCCGAGGCCCAAGACTGTTCAATTGCCTCCCAGCATACATAAGAGGGATTACCAATAGACCCCTGGCTGTCTTCAAGAAGGCACTGGACAGGCACCTAAAGTCAGTACCTGACCAACCGGGCTGTGGTTCGTACGTCAGCTTGCGTGCGGCCAGCAGTAACAGCCTGGTTGATCAGACCCTGATCCACCATGAGGCCTGGTCTCAGACCGAAACCTTCTCCAGGTAAACCTATATACATACAGGTCAAAATCGTGTATCGCCATACAGCCTTACCAGGGCACGGTCTGGTGATCTCAGACAGGTCAAAATCATGTAATACAGCCTTACCAGGGCACGGCCTAGTGACCTCAATTTCCTCAAACAGGTCAGGTTACGTACTATGTTATGTATTAGAGTGGGTAAACTTCAATATATGGCCACGCCCATGTTTTTACCTGTCTAGGTTATCTCCGTAGGTTAAGCTAGGCTACCTCGCTAGGTTAAACTATGTTACCTAGCTATGTTAAGCTACGGTACCTAGCTTAACTTAGGTCATGCTCCAGAATAAATCGACACGTCGTCCAGTTCTCCCTCTAAATTGTGGATTAGGTAACAATAAGTTAAGCTTGTTTCATTTTAATGTTAAGCTTGATCAGGTACTGTATAAATTAGTAACTATGTGTCCTATTCGTTCTTGGTGTTCAATTCGACTAGAAAATTTATAAACACCCAATCCAATAAGTAAATTTTGGCTTGTTATTACACTGTGTTACAAATTTTAGGCAACTCAAGGCGGTGTTTCCAGGATCCGGTTGTTTATATAGCTCACTGAATTCATTTCTGTGAACAGACAAAATCCGGGTTGCCGTTAATATCTTCCGGGGGTCATCGCCCCAGCTGCCAGGTCTGAGACCAGGCTTCCTGGCTGCTAGCCTGATCGATCAGACTATCGGTACCCGCTGCATAAACCACTGCTCGGCTGATCAGGAACTGACTTGAGGAACTTATCCAGTTCCCTCTTGAAAATAACTTGGGATTTGTTGCTAATTTTCCTTATGCAGAATGGAAAATGTTGAAGAGTCGTGATCCCCTTACACTTACTGAGTTCTCTCTCGTCGTGCCTCTGCTTTTCATTTGAGGAATTTTACAGTCTACCAAAGCCTGTGTTCTCGTAAGGAGTGATATTGGTATCCAGATTTGGGCTCAGTCCTTCCAGAATCTTCCAGGTGTAGTTGCCTTAAGATTCAATTCATGCCGGACGGAAACGCGATTCTCCGACAAGTTAGGCAAATTAGGCTACTTTATATTACATATTTTTTTAACAAAGTTAGGTTGCCACCTGACAAAACAATTAGCAAAACCCTCGGTTCGACTTGGAGTGAAACATAAATGGGCCAAGTTGAACCGAAACGTCGTGGTAAGCTACTCTCTCTCCTATATGCGGGTTATTTGTTTATTGTTCCAGTCACGGTATTGTGTCTTTGTGTTCTTTCTGATCTTGTCTAGCAAAGGGGAGTGACTGGTGGTGAAACTGACAATTAAAAAGCCAATCATAAGATTATACGATACAAAAAAAAAGGTCGTAAGTTAACCTGTTACTTATTTGTTAGTGATTCTGGGTCTTTTCCACTGCCCGGTCTCAGACCAGGCCTCGTAGTTTGGTAAGGAAATATCACAGCATTAAGAACTATTATGAAGCATGTAAGGAAGCAACGGTATGTGTATGCTGAAGGTATGTAGAAGTTTGTGAGATTTATCTGTCGCCTTACGTGTTAAGAGACAACACAATAAGTGTCAGGGGCCCAAGACTGTTCAGCTACCTCCCAACATACATAAGAGGGATTACCGATAGACCCCTGGCTGTCTTCAAGCAGGCACTGGACAGGCACCTAAAGTCGGTACCTGACCAGCCGGGCTGTGGTTCGTACGTTGGATTGCGTGCGCCCAGCAGTACGAGCCTGGTTGATCAGGCCCTGATCCACCATGAGGCCTGGTCACAGACCGGGCCGCGGGGGCGTTGGCCCCCGGAACTCTCTTCAGGTCTCCAGGTAAACTGGCAAAATTCTGGATATCATAATAATGGCATACAATGCCGACAAGTTTATGGGTAAGATACACGTACAACAGATATCTATTTCCGAAAAGTTTCTCCTACACAGGAGAATCACCTATGCATTCTACTGAAGAAGCCTCATGTATAGGCGAAACGTATCAGAAACAGATACCCAAGTACACATGTGTCCTCATCAGCAAACTTCTGGATAACTATTTAGTAATGTTGGTAATTATGGTAGGCGTTTTCTCTCCCTGCCACAGTAATGAGATTACAGACTGTTGTGGAGGCCATGTTGGTGCTCAGGTGGAAACATAAAGAGAAATTAGAGAAGGTACGGTTAACCAGAGTGTAATAAGTGTTATGGTCGTCTTCGCAGTATTAGGCTTTGTTGTTTTAAATGCATAAATTGTAAAATGTTAAAGCGCAGAGAGAGAGAAAATTAATCCCACTGTAAATAGTGAAAAAAAAAAGCCTATCAGTAACATGTGAGACAGACTTAAGTTGCAGACTGAGGGACACACGATTTTTTTTACTAGAATAATTAAGATACATGCGCAGTGGGCTACTACCCCATTTTATATGATAGTTACACAGTGGAAACACTTAGTGAGAGGTGAGGTGGGGAAAGTATTAGCTGGTGACTATTTCTGAGTAAAATTTGATACAGTATGCTGCTACCTTATTCTATATGACAGTTACACAATGGGAACAAAAAAAACCAGCCGTGTTTCCCTGTCACATTCCACCACAGGATGGGGTTCATGCAAGGTGTTCAAATCTTTCAGCCTGAGTTGGGAGACTTCAGTACAACAACGAGTATATCGTCAAGTATTCCCTAATTCATTAGCTACAGCAGCCTCAGTCTTTTTTTCCCCAAGGGAGCTGGAGTTACTATCACTTGGAAATTTCTATCTCTCAGGATAGCTTCTGGTGAGTGAGAAGTGAGGGAGGGAGTAGTGTTGGCTGGTGTGGAGGGGGAGTCAAGGTCGACTACACCACTTTCCATCCTAGACAACAGCCAAAGGTCACGGGGGTGGAACCTGAGAGACGAGGACGGTAGAGAGGAACCAAGAAAGGAAATCTCGGTAAATCTCCATAAATACCATAAAGAGGTGTAGGAAAGGAGGTTTGGAGTGAGGAAGGAGTGAAATATTGAGGGTTGAGGAAGAAGAGGAGAGACGGGAAAGGGACGAAAAAAAAAAGAAAAGGGAGGTGGAAATCTACAGTTCCTATGTGAATGTAGGGAAAGATGTAAAGTGTAGGTGGGTGTAAGTCAGACCTGCCTAGCATGGGCCAATAACTGCCCTACCGCAGTGTTCTTTCATTCGTGTGTTCTAAATTAATTTTTTTTTTTAATTACCATTATTAACTAAATGAATGCTCTGCAAGAAATCTCCCCTCAAGGAAGGCTCCTTGACGCTGGTGAGGGGCTCTTGATCTAGGGAATTGGATCTGTGCTCCAGTTCCCTGAATTAAGCCTGAATGCCTTCCATCCCCCCATAGGCGCTGTATAATCCTACGGGTTTAGTGCTTCCTCCTTGATTATAATAATAATAATCTGCAAGAAATCTCCTACACCTGCTGGAAGTATTCAAGTATTATTTAACAAAAAATAATACATCAGCAGTGTGCTGCTACATTCTATATGAGTTAAACAGTGGAAACAATAACGAGCTGTTTCCCTGTCATTCCATCATACAGGATGGTGTGCAAACACGGTGCTGAAATGTATCAACCTGAGCTGCGAGACTTCAGTAGTGTCAGTCTGAGCTGGGAGACTTCAGTAGTGTCAGTCTGAGCTGGGAGACTTCAGTAGTGTCAGTCTGAGCTGGGAGACTTCAGTAGTGTCAGTCTGAGCTGAGAGACTTCAGTAGTGTCAGTCTGAGCTGGGAGACTTCAGTAGTGTCAGTCTGAGCTGGTAGACTTCAGTAGTGTCAGTCTGAGCTGAGAGACTTCAGTAGTGTCAGTCTGAGCTGGGAGACTTCAGTAGTGTCAGTCTGAGCTGGCAGACTTCAGTAGTGTCAGTCTGAGCTGGTAGACTTCAGTAGTGTCAGTCTGAGCTGGGAGACTTCAGTAGTGTCAGTCTGAGCTGAGAGACTTCAGTAGTGTCAGTCTGAGCTGGGAGACTTCAGTAGTGTCAGTCTGAGCTGGAAGACTTCAGTAGTGTCAGTCTGAGCTGCGAGACTTCAGTAGTGTCAGTCTGAGCTGGGAGACTTCAGTAGTGTCAGAGCTGGGAGACTTCACTAGTGTCAGTCTGAGCTGGGAGACCTCAGTAGTGTCAGTCTGAGCTGGGAGACTTCAGTAGTGTCAGAGCTGGGAGACTTCAGTAGTGTCAGTCTGAGCTGGGAGACTTCACTAGTGTCAGTCTGAGCTGGGAGACCTCAGTAGTGTCAGAGCTGGGAGACTTCACTAGTGTCAGTCTGAGCTGGGAGACCTCAGTAGTGTCAGTCTGAGCTGGGAGACTTCAGTAGTGTCAGTCTGAGCTGGGAGACTTCAGTATTGTCAGTCCGAGCTGGGAGACTTCAGTAGTGTCAGTCTGAGCTGGGAGACTTCAGTAGAGTCAGTCTTAGCTGGGAGACTTCAGTAGTGTCAGTCTGAGCTGGGAGACTTCAGTATTGTCAGTCTGAGCTGAGAGACTTCAGTAGTGTCAGTCTAAGCTGGGAGACTTCAGTATTGTCAGTCCGAGCTGGGAGACTTCAGTATTGTCAGTCCGAGCTGGGAGACTTCAGTAGTGTCAGTCTGAGCTGGGAGACTTCAGTAGAGTCAGTCTGAGCTGGGAGACTTCAGTAGTGTCAGTCTGAGCTGGGAGACTTCAGTATTGTCAGTCCGAGCTGGGAGACTTCAGTATTGTCAGTCCGAGCTGGGAGACTTCAGTATTGTCAGTCCGAGCTGGGAGACTTCAGTATTGTCAGTCTGAGCTGAGAGACTTCAGTAGTGTCAGTCTAAGCTGGGAGACTTCAGTAGTGTCAGTCTGAGCTGGGAGACCTCAGTATTGTCAGTCCGAGCTGGGAGACTTCAGTATTGTCAGTCTGAGCTGAGAGACTTCAGTAGTGTCAGTCTAAGCTGGGAGACTTCAGTATTGTCAGTCTGAGCTGGGAGACTTCAGTAATGTCTGAGCTGGAAGACTTCAGTAGTGTCAGTCTGAGCTGGGAGACTTCAGTAGTGTCAGTCTGAGCTGGGAGACTTCAGTAGAGTCAGTCTGAGCTGGGAGACTTCAGTAGAGTCAGTCTGAGCTGGGAGACTTCAGTAGTGTCAGTCTGAGCTGGTAGACTTCAGTAGTGTCAGTCTGAGCTGGGAGACTTCAGTAGTGTCAGTCTGAGCTGGCAGACTTCAGTAGTGTCAGTCTGAGCTGGTAGACTTCAGTAGTGTCAGTCTGAGCTGGGAGACTTCAGTAGTGTCAGTCTGAGCTGGGAGACTTCAGTAGTGTCAGTCTGAGCTGGGAGACTTCAGTAGAGTCAGTCTGAGCTGGGAGACTTCAGTAGTGTCAGTCTGAGCTGGGAGACTTCAGTAGAGTCAGTCTGAGCTGGGAGACTTCAGTAGTGTCAGTCTGAGCTGGTAGACTTCAGTAGTGTCAGTCTGAGCTGGGAAACCTCAGTAGTGTCAGTCTGAGCTGGGAGACCTCAGTATTGTCAGTCCGAGCTGGGAGACTTCAGTAGTGTCAGTCTGAGCTGGGAGACTTCAGTAGTGTCAGTCTGAGCTGGGAGACCTCAGTAGTGTCAGTCTGAGCTGGGAGACCTCAGTATTGTCAGTCCGAGCTGGGAGACTTCAGTATTGTCAGTCTGAGCTGAGAGACTTCAGTAGTGTCAGTCTGAGCTGGGAGACTTCAGTAGTGTCAGTCTGAGCTGGGAGACCTCAGTAGTGTCAGTCTGAGCTGGGAGACCTCAGTATTGTCAGTCCGAGCTGGGAGACTTCAGTATTGTCAGTCTGAGCTGAGAGACTTCAGTAGTGTCAGTCTAAGCTGGGAGACTTCAGTATTGTCAGTCTGAGCTGGGAGACTTCAGTAATGTCTGAGCTGGAAGACTTCAGTAGTGTCAGTCTGAGCTGGGAGACTTCAGTAGTGTCAGTCTGAGCTGGGAGACTTCAGTAGTGTCAGTCTGAGCTGGGAGACTTCAGTAGTGTCAGTCTGAGCTGGGAGACTTCAGAAGTCAGTCTGAGCTGGGAGACTTCAGTAGAGTCAGTCTGAGCTGGGAGACTTCAGTAGAGTCAGTCTGAGCTGGGAGACTTCAGTAGAGTCAGTCTGAGCTGGGAGACTTCAGTAGAGTCAGTCTGAGCTGGGAGACTTCAGTAGAGTCAGTCTGAGCTGGGAGACTTCAGTAGTGTCAGCCTGAGCTGGGAGACTTCAGTAGTGTCAGTCTGAGCTGGGAGACTTCAGTAGAGTCAGTCTGAGCTGGGAGACTTCAGTAGTGTCAGTCTGAGCTGGGAGACTTCAGTAGAGTCAGTCTGAGCTGGGACACTTCAGTAGTGTCAGCCTGAGCTGGGAGACTTCAGTAGAGTCAGTCTGAGCTGGGAGACTTCAGTAGTGTCAGTCTGAGCTGGGAGACTTCAGTAGAGTCAGTCTGAGCTGGGAGACTTCAGTAGTGTCAGCCTGAGCTGGGAGACTTCAGTAGAGTCAGTCTGAGCTGGGAGACTTCAGTAGTGTCAGCCTGAGCTGGGAGACTTGTAGAGCAATGATCATCAAGTATTGCAGTAAGGGCGCATCAGCCACAGCAAGTTCAAAAGTTTCCTGCCAGAAGAGCTGGAGTTACTATCACGTCTGCTGTGTGCGGGAGGGAGGGAGATAGGTTGGAACTGTTGGTGCTCTACATCTATTGAGGGCTGGAGGCATGGGAAATCACCTCCCCCATGTCTCATCCGTCCCATGACTGAGGCATGGGGGTGCATTGGTGCAGTAAAACACACACAGAAAGAATAAGACATTTTTCCTGGTCTTCCACACGGGTGACCGCAGCCGCGGACACACAAGCGAGTTGGCATCACTTCTCTAATGTCAAGGTGAAATGAGATAGGGAGAGGGAGGATGGAGAAATGGGAGCAGGAAGGTGGGGAAATATGACGGGACGGGGAACAGGAAATAATATATATATACAGTATATATATATATATATATATATATATATATATATATATATATATATATATATATATATATATATATATATATATATATATATATATATATATATATATATATATATATATATATATATATATATATATTTAGGGAGATAAGTCTGTTGAGTATACCTGGCAAAGTGTATGGTAGAGTTATTATTGAAAGAATTAAGAGTAAGACGGAGAATAGGATAGCAGATGAACAAGGAGGCTTTAGGAAAGGTAGGGGGTGTGTGGACCAGGTGTTTACAGTGAAACATATAAGTGAACAGTATTTAGATAAGGCTAAAGAGGTCTTTGTGGCACTTATGGATTTGGAAAAGGCGTATGACAGGGTGGATAGGGGGGGCAATGTGGCTAAAAGAGGTCAATATATCTGAAATGCACAGGGAGACACTGGTCAGAGAAATAGCAAGCATCGAACTTAAGCTAAAAGAATCCTTTAGGAGTCAGGAATCGCGGGAAGAACTAAAAGCCATAAATGAAATCGAAAGAAACCCAAAGTATTTCTTCTCCTATGCCAAATCAAAATCGAGAACAACGTCCAGTATTGGGCCCCTACTTAAACAAGATGGGTCCTACACAGATGACAGCAAGGAAATGAGTGAGCTACTCAAGTCCCAATATGACTCAGTTTTTAGCAAGCCGCTAACCAGACTGAGAGTCGAAGATCAAAATGAATTTTTTATGAGAGAGCCACAAAATTTGATTAACACAAGCCTATCCGATGTTATCCTGACGCCAAATGACTTCGAACAGGCGATAAATGACATGCCCATGCACTCTGCCCCAGGGCCAGACTCATGGAACTCTGTGTTCATCAAGAACTGCAAGAAGCCCCTATCACGAGCCTTTTCCATCCTATGGAGAGGGAGCATGGACACGGGGGTCGTCCCTCAGTTACTAAAAACAACAGACATAGCCCCACTCCACAAAGGGGGCAGTAAAGCAACAGCAAAGAACTACAGACCAATAGCACTAACATCCCATATCATAAAAATCTTTGAAAGGGTCCTAAGAAGCAAGATCACCACCCATCTAGAAACCCATCAGTTACACAACCCAGGGCAACATGGGTTTAGAACAGGTCGCTCCTGTCTGTCTCAACTACTGGATCACTACGACAAGGTCCTAAATGCACTAGAAGACAAAAAGAATGCAGATGTAATATATACAGACTTTGCAAAAGCCTTCGACAAGTGTGACCATGGCGTAATAGCGCACAAAATGCGCGCTAAAGGAATAACAGGAAAAGTCGGTCGATGGATCTATAATTTCCTCACTAACAGAACACAGAGAGTAGTCGTCAACAGAGTAAAGTCCGTGGCAGCTACGGTGAAAATCTCTGTTCCACAAGGCACAGTACTAGCTCAGATCTTGTTCCTCATCCTCATATCCGACATAGACAAGGATGTCAGCCACAGCACCGTGTCTTCCTTTGCAGATGACACCCGAATCTGCATGACAGTGTCTTCCATTGCAGACACTGCAAGGCCCCAGGCGGACATCAACCAAATCTTTCAGTGGGCTGCAGAAAACAATATGAAGTTCAACGATGAGAAATTTCAATTACTCAGATATGGTAAACATGAGGAAATTAAATCTTCATCAGATTACAAAACAAATTCTGGCCACAAAATAGAGCGAAACACCAACGTCAAAGACCTGGGAGTGATTATGTCGGAGGATCTCACCTTC
>NC_091334.1:17473628-17478628 GCF_038502225.1 Cherax quadricarinatus
TTCCCTGATCCATTGCAGTGCCCTCCCTGTTACATGCGCCTGATCCTCCAGCTTCTGCACTAATCTCTTGTGGGGAACTGTGTCAAAGGCCTTCCTGCAGTCTAGGAAAACGCAATCAACCCACCCCTCTCTCTCGTGTCTTACTTCTGTTACCTTGTCATAAAACTCCAGGAGGTTTGTGATACAAGATTTGCCTTCCATGAACCCATGCTGGTTTTCATTTATAATCTTGTTCCGTTCCAGGTGTTCGACCACTCTCCTCATGATAATCTTCTCCATGACTTTGCACACAATACATGTCAGAGACACAGGTCTGTAGTTTAGTGCCTCGTTTCTGTTTCCTTTCTTAAATATGGGGACTACATTTGCTGTCTTCCATTTCTCAGGTAGTTCCCCAGTTTCAAGGGATGTGTTGAAGATTGTGGTTAGAGGCACGCACAGCATCTCTGCTCCTTCTCTAAGGACCCATGGGGAGATGTCCGGTCCCATCGCCTTTGAGGTATCAAGGTCACTTAGCAGCTTCTTCACCTCCTCGGTTGTTCGTATGTCATCCAACACTTGGTAGTATATTCCCTCTTGATGTTCCCTTCTGTGCTGACTTCCCACAGCCCTTCCTGTCTCTACTGTAAAAACTTCCTTAAATCTCCTGTTTAGCTCCTCACATACCTCCTGGTCATTTCTTGTGAGTTCTCCCCCTTCTGTCCTTAGTCTGATCACCTGGTCTTTGACTGTTGTCTTCCTCCTGATGTGGCTATACAACAGTTTCGGGTCAGTCTTGATTTTCGATGCTATGTCATTTTCATACCGTCGCTGGGCCTCCCTCCTTACCTGTGCGTACTCGTTCCTGGCTCTGTGACTGATCTCCCTATTTTCGTGTGTTCTCTGCCTTCTGCACTTTTTCCATTCTCTATTGCACTTTGTTTTTGCCTCCTTACACCGTCGGGTAAACCAGGGGCTCGTTCTGGTCTTCCCGTTGTTTCTGTTGCCCTTGGGAATAAACCTTTCCACTGCCTCCTTGCATTTTGTTGTTACATATTCCATCATTTCATTTACTGGCTTTCCTGCCAGTTCTCTGTCCCACGGGACCTCCTGCAGGAAGTTCCTCAACCCTATATAGTCCCCTCTTTTATAGTCAGGCTTTTCCCATTCAACTCCTGTTACTCTCTCCACTTGCAGCTCTACTATGTATTCAAAGCACAGAACCACATGGTCGCTAGCTCCTAGGGGACTCTCATACGTGATGTCCTCAATGTCTGAACTGCCCAGGGTGAACACAAGGTCCAATCTTGCTGGTTCATCCTCCCCTCTCACTCTGGTAGTGTCCTTAACATGTTGGTGCATGAGGTTTTCCAGCACCACGTCCATCATCTTGGCTCTCCATGTTTCGGGACCCCCATGTGGCTCCAGGTTTTCCCAGTCCATCTCCCTGTGGTTGAAATCCCCCATAACCAGCAACTTTGCTCTGCTGGAGTGAGCTCTTCTTGCCACCTCAGCAAGTGTGTCCACCAATGCTCTGTTGCCCTCTTCATATTCCTCTCTTGGCCTCCTGCAGTTCTGTGGTGGATTATACATCACTGAAATGACCACCTTGTGTTCCCCAGACTGAAGTGTACCTACTATGTAGTCTCTTTCTCCCATCTCATCTATGCCTTCCATTTTCTCGAATTTCCATCTGTTTTTTACTAGCAGAGCAACCCCACCTCCCCCTCTGCCCCTTCTATCTTTCCTCATGATCTGGTATCCTGGTGGGAAGATTGAATCTGTTATTGTCCCCGTGAATTTTGTTTCTGTAACTGCTATGATGTCTGGGGACTTCTCATTGATTCTTTCTTGCCATTCCTCATGTTTATTCGTTAATCCATCTGCATTTGTGTACCAAACCTTCAACTTCTGTTCTAATACTGTAACTGTGGTGCGGGGGGTGGGAACAGAGGGATCGGTGTGTGATGGTTGGTTTGGATTGTTCAGTTGCCTTGGGGGTGTCGTGGCTGGGGTCCTTCTGCAGGTGTTTCTGGGGGGTGTGCTTGTCCTTCCACTTGTTCCTGGGTTATTCTGCTCTCCTTTTTCATTTCCTCCCATTTCTCCTTTCGTTTCTGAACTCTCTCTTTCATCGTCTTCCTTTCCTCCTGTGTTCTGTCTCGATCGAGGTACACACTCATGAACTCCTGCCTGCCTCTCAGCCGTGCTTTCTCCTGCAGGATCATGGTTCGGGTTGATTCTGCCTTGAAAATTACTTTGAGAGCCCGATTCCTTTTCTTTGTGAACCACCCGATTCTCCGAAAATTTGCCACCTGGGTCATTTCCCCCTCGCCTATCACCTTCATGATACCTTCAATCGCTTTTTTCTCCTCCTGCTTTCTTTCCTCATAAGTTTCCCCTTTAGTTTCGTCTAGCCCATACACAAACACTGATCTCTCCCTTTCCACCTCCCACTGTGACTCCCCTTGCATCCTCTGATGTGTTTTAGTTCCTTCCCGTGGAGTGTTCCTTCCTTCAGTCCCTTCAGTGTGTGTGTGTGTGTGTGTGTGTGTGTGTGTGTGTGTGTGAATGATTCTTAGCCTTCATAGAAGGTAATCAGTCCCTTAGTCTAAAGTTAAGGGAGCCAGGCCTTATATATACCCGAGCAGAAGTGAAGGGTAGCAGCAGGAGGTGAGGTTACAAGTGAGCGTAGCCCCACTAGTGGAAGTAGGCTATGTTAGACAGTAATTTAGCAACAGAGTCAGAGAAAACATTCCCTGTACCAAGATACACTCAAATATCCAAGTATCTTATCAACCTGTCGGTATATTATATTATTAATGGCACTTGTCTGATACAGTGACACCGGGTACAGGGGATGCAATCTATTTTTTTTGCTTCAATTAATCTTCTTTGAAATGTTTTACCTGTATACAAAAGTACTGAAGGTTCAACTCTATTGTAATTCAAAATTATATAGGTTACATTAATTTGGTTACTTAGCTCATACTATGATTATATTTTTTAACTTGTATAATACTGTGATACTTTAATATTATAAGCCAGTGTTTGAGCCTGATGGATGTAGTATCTGGGATGCAATCTATTTTTTTTGCTTCAATTAATCTTCTTTGAAATGTTTTACCTGTATACAAAAGTACTGAAGGTTCAACTCTATTGTAATTCAAAATTATATAGGTTACATTAATTTGGTTACTTAGCTCATACTATGATTATATTTTTTAACTTGTATAATACTGTGATACTTTAATATTATAAGCCAGTGTTTGAGCCTGATGGATGTAGTATCTGAAACGTTAATCAATAAACTGGATACCCCATGAAGATATATATATATATATATATATATATATATATATATATATATATATATATATATATATATATATATATATATATATATATATATATATAAGAGAGAGAGAGAGAGAGAGAGCAGAGCCTTCAACACAGGAGGGATGTGGGTGGCCTTACTGTTATGTACAAGGCCAATATTGTCAAAGTACCACACTTGGATCCACTTCGAGGACAGCGTGAAACAAGCTTTTATGCCACAAGACGGGCAGAAAGCAGCAACTTCACTCTGGCTGTACCCTTCTCCAGAACATCACTCCATCTGAGATCATATATACCCAGGATGACTCGAGTTTGGAACACATTCGTACAGCATAATGATGTCAACGAGATGAAGTCAGTTGATCAAATGAAAATGTTGGCCCACAGATGACTCCAACTTCATCCTGTTCCCTACTTGTATGTCTCATAACAATAAAAATGCTTTCAAATGAGCTGATGTAGGTAACAGCTCTTAGCTTGCCAATAAAGTTAGGAATCCTTAACCTGTAAATAGCTTGTCAATAAAGTTAGGGATCCTTAGCTGTATAGCCCTTGTGGCTTAGCGCTTCTTTTTTATTATAATAATAATAATAATAATAATAATAGGGATCCTTAACCTTGTCAAACCCTGTGTAAAAAAAAAAAGAGGATGAAGTTGGAAGCAGCTGTGGCTCGCAGCTACAGTTACATGACTAGATCACTTTATTGCTCGATTCTATCCCTGAGGATATGTTCCGGCTGATAGGAATGAATGAAAGGTAATAAAATAATGTCCTTGAGAAAATGCAACCAGAGTGAGGCTATTATTGGCTGCTCTTCTCACCGGCTGTCCACAGAGTTGGGCCTAGTGAAGGAAACCTGAGAATATAACCTGACTATAATGGTAAGGCCACAGACATTTATTTGTCCAGTTTTGAATGCTCTGATGAAATGGCAGGTCCAACCACATCCTCCCTCCATGGATAAGTTCCTCAAGACAGTCTCTGTCAGGCGGGTTGTGATGCATATGTTGGTCTGCGTGTGACTGGCACCAACAGCCTGGCTAACAGACCAGTAACCAGGAGGCCTAGTGTAGGAGAAGCCCTCAGTAGCGGTGACGCATGAACCCGTCTACAGGTTGTCTCGTAATAAATGGAAGAGAAAAGACATCCAGGAAAACAAAACTTCAGCCTCATGTAGAGTTTTGCAGCCATTTGTGTCGAGGAAAAACGGGATGAGAATTAACATTACGTGTCTTGGATATCTTGTGTAGAATGTTTACAACATAGTTCTAAGTCACTGAAGAGAAAAATATCACTCCAAGAATGCTAACTTGAGATCATGCTTACCAAAACCTATCCTCGTCAGTGTTTTTTAGCAGTAACAAATGTGATCCCAGGGCCGTGACAATCTAATGTACAAGTAAATGTTAGAACACACACACACACACACACACACACACACACACACACACACACACACACACACACACACACACACACACACATACACACACACACACACGTGAAGCAGTATCGCTAAATAGTGCTCCCAGGATTTAGCGTTTTAGTGGCTGTCCTAAGATATTATTAGCGGTCATCGTACGTGAGTGAATCAGTGAACATACCTACAAGAGTGTAATAGCTTTCAAGAGTGCGAATAATGTGATAGGATCAAGAATTTTACAATTTAAATTTGAATGAAAT